>NW_027104424.1:44769-198657 GCF_902728285.1 Clytia hemisphaerica | reverse complement strand
AACTACCAATCGATACCCACCCTAACTATCAATCGATACCGGACAGAGTGATGTTTCAACAACAACAAGAGGAGGGCAGGATGATGTTTCTTCAACAACAACAAGATGAGGACAGCGTGATGTTTCAACAACAACAAGAGGAGGGCAGGATGATGTTTCGACAACAACAACAAGAAGAGGGGAGAGTGATGTTTCAACAACAAGAAGAGGGTAGGGTGATGTTTCAACAACAAGAAGAGGGCAGAGTGGTGTTTCAACAACAAGAAGAGGGCAGAGTCATGTTTCAACACTAAGAGGAGAATTGAATAGTGATTCTCTATTTCCAATCAATACCGACCCCAACCATTATTCGATACAGAGCCTAACTACCAATCGATACCCACCCCAAATATCAATCGATACCGACCCCAACTATAAATCGATACCGACCCCAACTATAAATCGATACCGACCCCAACTATAAATCGATACCGGACAGAGTGATGTTTCAACAACAACAAGAGGAGGGCAGGATGATGTTTCGACAACAACAATAAGAAGAGGACAGAGTGGTGTTTCAACAACAAGAAGAGGTCAGAGTGATGTTTCAACAACAAGAAGAGGGCAGAGTGGTGTTTCAACAACAAGAAGAGGGCAGGGTGATGTTTGAATAGTGATTCTCTCATTTCCAATCGATACCTACCCCAGCCATTAATCGATACCGAGCCCAACTACCAATCGATACCCACCCCAAATATCAATCGATACCGACCTCAACTATCAATCGATACCGACCCCAACTACCAATCGATACCGACTCCAGCTATCAATTGATACCGACCCCAACTACATATCGATACTGACCCTTACTTCCATTAGCTTTTGGCTCCTGTATTTGTATCTGATCGATATCGACTCAAACTTTGCTACCAAATTTTATTTTTAATTGACACCTACCCTGACACTGAAAGATGATTTCAACACATCAAGCTGATGGAAAATTCTGGCAGTACCAGTTCTACCTGTACTTCGGGAGCCAGGGGTGGTACTGCCAGATTGAAGTAACTCAGCTCGCAATATGTGAACAATCAATCGACGGTTCCAACACCAAGAGGAGGACAGAATGATGTTTCTTCAACAACAACAACATGATGAGGACAGAACGATGTTTCAGCAACAACAAAAGGAGGGCAGAATGATGTTTCAGCAACAACAGGACGTGGAAGAGATGATATTTCAACAACAAGATGAAGACTGAATGATGTTTCGACAACAACATCAAGAAGAGGGCAGAGTGGTGTTTCAACAACAAGAGGAGGGCAGGGTGATGTTTGAATAGTGATTCTCTTATTTCCAATCAATACCTACCCCAACCGTTAATCGATACCGAGCCCAACTACAAATCGATACCGACTTCAACTACAAATCGATAATGACCCCAAGTTCCAATCATTACCGACGCCATCATCCATTTCCATATTTGTGGATGACTTAAAATTGATTCACAATTTCCTTGAAATTTATACTTTTAGTCAAAATCAGCTATGCTAAATTTAGCTGAAAAATGTAATTAAAATTTATCTTCTTTTCTTCACTGTAAGGCTGTAAGTGATAAGTTTTCAATAAACAGGTTTAGAATACTGAAAAGCTCTAGAACTGAACTTAATATTTTCTATTTTTCAAATTTTAGCCATTGACCAGTCAAACTTGATTAAGCGTGGTCGACCGAAAAAAGGAAGGAAAATATCGATCGATAACGATTTGTTACTGGAAATACTAAGATCCGAAATTTTTTTACAAAAACGAGTTCTCGATAAAAACGATTGGAAAGTCATCACTCAAACGTACTGTGATAAACAACGTGTCCGAGATCATGAAATTAAACGTTTGAAAAACTCTCATGTGGGTAGGAACTACAGGAAACTGATCGAAAAATCTGATGGTTTTGATTTGGATGAAGACGGAGAACAAAGTGAAAATGAAAATGGGGATGGAGTTGAAGAGGAAAGAGATGAAAAAGGAGATGAAAAAGGGGATGGAAGTGACGAGGATGAAGATGAAAAAGGAGATCAGAGTAATGAAGAAGAGAAAGTAGAGGAAGGAGATGAAAAAGGGGATGGAAGTGACGAGGATGAAGATGAAAAAGGAGATCAGAGTAATGAGGAAGAGCAAGTAGAGGAAGGAGATGAAAAAGGGGATGGAAGTGACGAGTTTGAAGATGAAAAAGCAGATCAAAGTAATGAGGAAGAGCAAGTAGAGGAAGGAGATGAAAACGGAGATCAAAGTGACGAGTTTGAAGATGAAAAAGGAGATCAAAGTAACGAAGAAAAGCAAGTAGAGGAAGGAGATGAAAAAGGAGATGGAAGTGACGAGTTTGAAGATGAAAAAGGAGATCAAAGTAACGAAGAAAAGCAAGTAGAGGAAGGAGATGAAAAAGGAGATGGAAGTGACGAGTTTGAAGATGAAAAAGGAGATCAAAGTAATGAGGAAGAACAAGTAGAGGTAGATGAAAAAGGAGATGAAAGTGACGAGGAAGACCAAGAAGAAGATGAAGCTAGATTTGGCAACTTAATGAATGCGGTGGTTCTTGATGACAAGGAAGGCTATTACGAACATCGAAGATCCTTTGCTATCGATTTGATAAAATCCGTTGTTACAAATATAACTAAGGAATCAATTGACTTGGTTTTTCCTAGAAACAAAACTCCATCAGGCAAAATCAAAAAAATGACCCAGTTGAATACTCAAGGGAGGAAGTCGCCACACTCTATCATCGAGGAAGAAAGCGAGGATCCCCAAGATGTAAGTTTTTTTAATGAAGTTGGTTTGGATCATTCAACGGCGGAGAGCTTGGCAAACAAGAAACTAACAAAAACCAAATTCTTCACGAGAGATTTCCATGGAAAGAAAGCTTCTTATATGATAACTCCTGAATTTAGGAAAATTCCAATTATTTGTGACCGGAAAACACTCAAGAGAAGACGTGGAGGAAACTGGGTCGACATCACTCTAAAACTTATTAAGGAAGCAAACCCGTTCTGTTCTTGGAAGTTCACTTACAACCACATCAGAAAAAATAAAACAAACAAAAAAAATTCAAGTTACTGGGTGGCAAAAGCAAAATGTACATTTGTTGATTGCAATTGTCGTGTTGAAATAACCCAAGAAGATAAAGAATCTCTGGAGCTTGTTTTCCATTTTATTGGCGACATAAACCACAATGTTACTAAGCCTAAATCAAGGAAAATTAACGGCGAAGCTCGAAAGCAAGTAAAATCAAAATTTTTGAAAGAGCCGAACCACAGTGCTGCCGGGAATTACCGCAAGAGTCTCGCATCCATTCCAAGTGATGTTTTTGCTTCAGGAAATAGAGACCGTGTGGGAACTTCCAAAAAAGTTCACCAAAAAATCCGATCAGAAGTTAATATTGAGCTGAACGGAATCAATAATCTCCACAAAAACCTTTGTGATCTACAGAGGAGATTGGCAGAAGATGACAAGTCAATGTCGCAAAAGTTAGACCTGAAATTCAGAAAGATATTTGGATTCATTCAACGATTCATTGTAACTGATACTGAATTCAAATTGGTTATGTTTGAAGAGAAGCATGTCAGATTGTACCATAATACTGCAAAACGAGATATTATCTACCTAGACGCAACCGGAGGAATCGTTAAAAAAATCAAAACTTTCAAGAAAATCTTTATGTATGCATTGACAATGCGGCATCCTTTCGGGAAAACAGTTGCACTGCCTGCCCTGAGTTATCTCACATCAAGCCATTCCATGGAGTCTGTAAGGTTTTCCTTAATGGCACTCAGGGAAAACGAGAGGCAAGTTTTTGGCGAATGCTCCCAACCCAAATTAGTCATATTGGATAATAGTAAAGTTCTCCAAGGGGCTATTCTACGAGAATTCAACAATGAGTCCATAACAGATTATGTAAACAGAGTATTTGACACATTAACGCTATCGAGTAGTCAACGGTCAACTCTCACAAAGATACTAACAGATATCTTTTCGTGCAGTGGTCACCTGTTGAAACAGGTAAAAAGAGCTGTCTCGAAAAAGTGCGCGACAATCAAAGATTTCATTCTTTTCAGTATTGGAAGGATGATTGTGTGCGAAAAATTGGAGGAATTGACTACAATCATCACTTTGTTTTCATCGATTCTCACAACAAGGTTCTCCAGTGATGGTCTTCGTGATGCTGTCAAAATGATGGAAAATTACATCAACCAATTTGATGGTCACGATTTGGTTGAAGATGTACTGTCAGACCAAAATGATAAGGATGATGAGTTGGAAAGTGAGGAGGACGATGATGATGATGAAGAAGAAGATGTTGAAAAAGATCATGGAGAAGTTGAAGAAAAAGATGGTAACGAAAAGAAAACAAAGGCGAATGCAAAGACAGAAAAGACAAAGACAAAAAAGAAGAAAAAAGAAAACAAATGGACAACTTATTGGACTGACCAGATTGACAAATCAAGACGTAAATATGAATGGGTGGGGGAAGATATAAATGAAGCACCAATCAATGAATACTATTCTCCAACCTTTTTTGAGTATTTTAAGAAGAATCTTTTAAATATTACTCCCATCTGGACACGGATTTGGATCAGCGAAAGAAACCCTGATACATTAAAGGGTCGATCGACTAAAGACCAAAACTCCACAAACGCCACCGTTGAAAACTTTTTCAAATATGTAAAAAGTGAGCATGATACATCTTTGCCCATCGTATCATTTGTGAAAAAGTATCATGAAAGTTTGAATAACTTGTCCGTTGAATTCCTAGAAGGCATAGTTCAAGGGTGTGGAAATGTCGGAGAGAAAGAAGAAAAAATTATCAGAATTTTTCGGGATGAAGTAGAGGATAACCCTGTTTCCATCGATACTGAGAAATGGAGTAAAAGGCGGAAAAGAAAACCAGGCAATAAATACCTTAGACCAAAGAAGAAAGCCAAATTAATCACTTCTACACAAAAGGTAAGGCTGAATCTGACGAGATGTCTGACACAGATGATGAAAATGAGGAAATAGAAGAAGAAAGGAACGAAATTGGCAATAACAACGAGGATGATGAAATAGAATTGGAAGAGGAAGTAAAAAAGGAAAAGTGGTTTGAAACAAGAGAGCTGAAAACTGCAAGGAAGAGCTGGCACGATTTCACAGAAAAGGAGAAAGAGATGATGAATGAGAGTGGTCAACAAGGTTGCTGTTCAAGCGATATTCGGGGAGTGAACATGGTTGCGTGTGAATTTTGTGAGAAGTGGTTCCATGAATGTTGCTTAAATTTCGACTTTCAATTTTTGCAGCTTGTTGATTACATATGCTATGATTGTTTCAAAAGTAATACAACTGGGATTGCTAACTTTTTCTTTTATCACTTCAAAAAGAATCCAGATCTTGATCAGCATGGTTGTGAAATGCATTGGAATACTCTGTCGGAGGAACACAAAAAGTCTTTTGGGGACCATATATTTCTAACGAAAAAGCTGTTGATTACTGACAAAATCATTGTGCAGAGTAAAATAGGCATAGTGAACAAAAAACTAAACTGCTGGTTCTCGTCCGTTTTGCACTCACTTTTTGGGTCAAGTGCAAGTTGTCTTTTTGGTTCATCAAATCAAAGTTTATTGAGGATCCAGGAAATGTTGAGAACTCAGCCAACAGCAAAAGTCCCTGCAATCAACTTGATGAGAGAGTACAAAGCGATGAGCGACGACCTTGGGATTGATGTCAACTCGAACCGTAATCAAGATCCTTCTGACCTGGCCTTTGCTATCATTCGAAGATTACCACTGGCACTTGATTTCAAGATCAGGGCACTTGTCATCCACAATTGCTCAAAATGTCAGCAGATTTTAAAGATTGACTCACGTACAGAAGAAGAATCTTTGGATTTAACGGTACCAGCAAATTATCAACATTCAATTAAACTGACTGATTTGGTGTGGTACAATTTAGGTGGATGGAAAAGCTATGATCATGACGATATATTGGAAAGATGCTTGTGCAAATCAAATGAGATTTCTACTTTGTCACCTTACTAGACTCTCCAATTTATATTGTATTGAAGTTTAGTCGCATCAAGTATGTAAATAAGCAAGTCCATCTCGCAAAAACAAAGATATTGTTAGAGCATGAAATCGATCTTGGTGAATTTTCCCCTGCCTTCCAAACAGATTCAAAGTATCTCTTGGTGTCTTCCGTAAACTATGCTGGTGGTCAGGATAGTGTTTTCTCAAATCATTTTACAGCCACCCTGTTCGACCATGAAAAAGGAAAAGCCGTATGGTTCGATGATAACACTGTGAAGCGTTTTACAACCGAAAAGTGGCTGAAAAATGAAAGCTTTCAAAAGTCAGTCTTTTATGCCATCTATATCAAGAAATCCTCTATTGGTGAAAACAAAAGTTTTGACTATCCTTGGAACCTTGATGAAGAAAAGATTTTCCTAACAGAAAAAGTCATGTTTGGCGATTTAACACCATCAAATATTACACCAACAAGCTCCTTGTTATCATGCTCCGGTAAAAATCTCGTTACTGGCGATATCATTTTTACTTTTGTTAAAGCTGTCGCAAGCAATTATCCCTCTGTTAAAGTTGTTTCATCAGATGTCATAACTAATGCAAGAAGTTGCTCCCAAAATGTCGAGTTCCAGGTACTTCAAAGTGAAGGTATTTCCTTGTGTAACCTGGTAATCATAATCCATCATACACCTCCTGGACATTGGTCCATTATCGGGATTTATCCAAAACAAAAAATGATTTTCCACTTGAATTCAATTGCCACTAAATCTGAGGAACCGTTTCAAGTGGCACTTTATATTGTTGAGAAGGTGTATGAGACACAAAGAGAACATTTTTTCTTTGCTCAGTGGCAGCTTTATCAACCTGTCAAGGTTCCACAACAAAAAGACACGGTCAACTGCGGAGTATTTGCATGTCTTAATGCCTACAATTTGATCGAAAGGACAACCTTTTCAGGTTTGGAGGATGACCCAGCGTGTATGCGGTATTGGATCGCATCTACTTGTCTTAATGCAGAAATTCATTTGCCTGAACGTACCAATTTTAAGACCAAATCGATTGATCCTCCTGAAAAGTTCGATCACCTAATCATCGACCGACACCTCAAAACATGTAGATCACCGAACATATTTGACAAAATCTTTGAGACTGTGGAGACTTATGTGCTATCGGATGATTCAGACAAAAATTCTAGTAGCTCCTCAAATGAAGTACAATACGAGGAAGAAGTAAAACTACCATACGAGCTAGATCAATACCTTGAATCAGGAGCTTACAAGGCACAATTAGAGGAAGTTTTTCGGACCCCGTTGAATGTCAATCAGTATGACATTGTCGTCTTTTACTCAGTGAGCTCAAGATCTCAAATAAAGGAGGCATTCTCGCAAGTTGATTTCAACTATGTAATGTCTTTCAAGATGCGATGTGAAATTGGGCTCATACTGATGAGAAAAATGAACGGTACCAGCTTTGGAATACCTATGAGACATACTACTGCAGATTTCTATTTGGAGATTGTTTGTCCCGTCCTCCTTTGCCTTTTTTATAAAGGCACAAAGAAAATCAATTTATTGGAAGCAGAACGATTGGTCGCTCCAGGGTACCCCTATCATGTCTTGCTTCTGTCACAGGTATTCAAACTTTCTTGAATTTTCTTTTTCTTTTTTTTAAATCTTTTTTCTGTTTTGAATGTTACAGTACTCTCAATTACTTGAAACAGAACCTTAAGGAAATGCAGTTTCTTATGAAATTTTTCCTAAAAAAAGCTGAGAAGCATTAAAAATGCAATTTTCAGCCCCACTATTATTGCATAATAGAAGAGTAGAAAATAACACCTGTTAAGTTACTTTTGACTAATCTCGTTTTTATATGTTGTTTAACAGAGTACAAAACACAGTAGCTTTTTGGCGAATACAGTGATAAACAAAAGAACTGTTCAAAGTAGGTACCCTTTTCTTCGCCGTAATTATTTCTAGCCAAAATAAACCCTGAAATTCCACAAAATCACTCAAAATAAAGAACCTTAGCCTTACATTCTCCATAACTTTGCACTTGTACTTAATCTCTCTATTTTATTATTTTGATAAATTTAAAAGTACGAAAGTTCGTGAAATTAGTAGAAGTTCGCTAAATTAAGTACCCACGAATATTTTTGATAATCAAGGTTAAATCCCACGATGGCATATTTTAAATCTTTTACATTGTAGTTGTGAAAGGTCAGTGTTCAAGCCAAAGGACCCACGCCATCGTTTATCTTGGATCCCCAGCAGGACTGGTAAGAAATCAAGAAATCACTTTTTGATTATAATAACAATACAATACGGTTCTATATAACTTTTCCCATCTAGGTATTTGATTCGGTCGTCTTTTACCAGTTTTTCACGGCTATCAGTTTTTTTGTAGTGATATTTTATTTCATTATGTACAATTGTAGGAATATGGTGAGAGGCCGTTCACTGCAAAACTAAACACAAAAAGTGCCCATAGGGTATCGATTTATCTCAATAAAAGTAAGTTCATTTTTAAAATTTCTTCCTTCTTTTTTTTTTTTCCCGAGCCTTTCAATGGTACAATCTCTTTTAATCACTTTTGTCATGTGAGTCATGAACTTTCCCAGAATACATCAGGAGGCTTTTTAAAGACAAAATTTACAGTTTTCTAAATCCTATTGTGGGTACTAGGTTTCCGAGATGTCCGAGCCAAACTTCGAAAGTGTTGTCCATTTTTTGACGGTTTTGCCGGTTTTGCCATCCTTGATTTTAGTTTACTTGATTGAGCCTTTGAGAGATTTTCGTAATTTTGGATCCTTTCAGACTCTGCTTTTTGCTTTGTAATGATTTTTTCGAGGGTGTGAATATTTATTTAAATATTGAATCTCTAGCATTTCAAAATCTTTAGTTTAGAACACATAACTCGAAAAAACTCCACAAAGTTTGGTTTTTCCACGAAAGTATAAACTTATTCTATTTCCTTCATCTTTATCCCTAGCTACTCTTGACGCAGCATGGGATGGTATTACAAGCTACTGCGAAAAAGAACACATTTATTCTTTGGCGATACCTTACAGCCCTTTATCAATAAACTTGGTCGACGATTTTTGTAGAAAAGCCCCAAAACAACTTCCACGTATTTTCCGTGTGGTAGATGAATCGATGGACATCGCCAGAGCCGAACAGATTATTGCCACAATTTCAGAAAAAAAATAGCCTATCTTTTAGGAATGCACCCTAAACTTTGACTTTATTAAACTGATTTAGTAAAGAATTCTCTTTTTTTTCTTTATTACACTCATTTTGTGACATACGGGAAAATGTTGTAATTTACGGAAAATGTACGGTTCAAAATTATGCACTTTTAAAGTCTTTTAACGGTTGTTGGAAAGTTTTCTTCAGAACTGGCCGAATTTTAGAAGTAGCTCAAGAGCTATTCCAACATGATTTCTCTTCTCCCCTTTTATTTTTAGTTTGACTCGAATGTCAACTTTATGTTGTGTTGATGAAAATATGTATATTTTGATTTCAATGAAAAACTTTTTAAACGTTGTCCATAATTAAACTTAAATATATATTTTACTTTAGTAAAACATAGGAGACAAAAGATATGTGAATCTTATTTTTATTTTCAATATAAAAAGAACACTTTATAGACATTGTACATGCATTAATATATTTTAGTAAAACATTAGGAAGACAAAAGACATAAATGTTTTTTTTATATTAGATGTAAGAAAACAAAAAACTTTTTAAACATTGTTCATACATGGTTATATATTTTAGTAAAACATTAGGAAGACAAAAAACATAAATGTTTTTTTATATACATTAGATATAAGAAAACAGAAAACTTTTTAAACATTGTACATACATGATTATATATTTAGGTAAAACATAGAAAGACAAAAGACATAAATGTTTTTTTTATATATATTAGATATAAGAAAACAGAAAACTTTTTAAACATTGTAAATAGATGGTATTATATTTAGGTAAAACATAGAAAGACAAAAGACAAATGTTTTTTTTTATAAGCATACAAAAATCCGAAAACAGGCTCAGAGATGCTTAGGTCGAAAGCTTAATAAGGATGAAAAATGAATAAATTTAGGGAAATACTGAAAATCCGTAAAATTCCAGCTAAAAAAAGCAAAAATCAGGAAAAAAACATTTTTCGTAGGCTCAAGTAATGCTTGCCATATGCTTAATTTTTCACCATATCTGAGCCTATATATGCTTATAAGTGCAATGCTTATAAAAAAAACATGTATATTAGATATAAGAAAACAGAAAACTTTTTAAACATTGTACATACATAGATATATATTTTAGTAAAACATAGAAAGACAAAAGATATGCAAATGTTGGAAGACGAAATAAAAATAACTAATGTCTTACCTAAAGGTCAAACAGATTTTTGCCGTTGAGCAAACTTTCTGATGTTAAAAGTCTATACAACCAGATACAACACAAAAATTTCTTCAAATTTTAAGATAAACTCCAAAAGGAACCCCTTGGTTGTGTTTCTAGTCACAGAGCCAAGCTAAAAGTTCATGCAGTCTTCTAGAAATACACGCTTTTTATATATAACTATAAGTATATCGGGTGAGATTTCGGAGTTACAACAATAGGACTATTGTTTAGAACAATAAAAAAATTAAAATATTGCTGACTCTCAGCCAAAGCAAAGTACACCATTCTTATAAAAAAGCGTCTATCTTAGCTGATTGTTATAGCTAATCTTACTGCTTGCCTTGAAATTGTATTACACATAACTTAGTCCTTAGCAAAAGCTTTTTTGGAAAAAGTTAAGCCTCTTGGCACTATTTCAGAGGGCAATTAAGAACTGAAGGGTGCATAAGTTGTATAATTTGATTAAGAATTAGTCTTATTTTTCCTAATGTTACTACTAATTTACATAATAATGACTTCCAATAGTTTCCAGTTCCAAAGATAACCGCTCTCCCCCACAGGAGCCCAACTTGTCATTTCGGCCGAAATGAGGTTTGACGGTTACCAATTTTTAGAGGGAGCACGCTGCGACGGAGAGCGCTGAAATTTTGCACACACACCCTTGAGAATAAACTCTATTGGCTTCCAATAGTTTCCAATTCCAAAGATAACCGATCTCCCCCACAGGAGCCCAACTTGTCATTTCGGCCGAAATGAGGTTTGACGGTTACCAATTTTTAGAGGGAGCACGCTGCGACGGAGAGCGCTGAAATTTTGCACACACACCCTTGAGAATAAACTCTATTGGCTTCCAATAGTTTCCAATTCCAAAGATAACCGCTCTCCCCCACAGGAGCCCAACTTGTCATTTCGGCCGAAATGAGGTTTGACGGTTACCAATTTTTAGAGGGAGCACGCTGCGACGGAGAGCGCTGAAATTTTGCACACACACCCTTGAGAATAAACTCTATTGGCTTCCAATAGTTTCCAATTCCAAAGATGACCGCTCTCCCCCACAGGAGCCCAACTTGTCATTTCGGCCGAAATGAGGTTTGGCGGTTGCCAATTTTTAGAGGGAGCACGCTGCGACGGAGAGCGCTGAAATTTTGCACACACACCCTTGAGAATAAACTCTATTGGCTTCCAATAGTTTCCAATTCCAAAGATGACCGCTCTCCCCCACAGGAGCCCAACTTGTCATTTCGGCCGAAATGAGGTTTGACGGTTACCAATTTTTAGAGGGAGCACGCTGCGACGGAGAGCGCTGAAATTTTGCACACACACCCTTGAGAATAAACTCTATTGGCTTCCAATAGTTTCCAATTCCAAAGATGACCGCTCTCCCCCACAGGAGCCCAACTTGTCATTTCGGCCGAAATGAGGTTTGACGGTTGCCAATTTTTAGAGGGAGCACGCTGCGACGGAGAGCGCTGAAATTTTGCACACACACCCTTGAGAATAAACTCTATTGGCTTCCAATAGTTTCCAATTCCAAAGATGACCGCTCTCCCCCACAGGAGCCCAACTTGTTATTTCGGCCGAAATGAGGTTTGACGGTTACCAATTTTTAGAGGGAGCATGCTGCGACGGAGAGCGCTGAAATTTTGCACACACACCCTTGAGAATAAACTCTATTGGCTTCCAATAGTTTCCAATTCCAAAGATGACCGCTCTCCCCCACAGGAGCCCAACTTGTCATTTCGGCCGAAATGAGGTTTGACGGTTACCAATTTTTAGAGGGAGCACGCTGCGACGGAGAGCGCTGAAATTTTGCACACACACCCTTGAGAATAAACTCTATTGGCTTCCAATAGTTTCCAATTCCAAAGATGACCGCTCTCCCCCACAGAAGCCCAACTTGTCATTTCGGCCGAAATGAGGTTTGACGGTTACCAATTTTTAGAGGGAGCACGCTGCGACGGAGAGCGCTGAAATTTTGCACACACACCCTTGAGAATAAACTCTATTGGCTTCCAATAGTTTCCAATTCCAAAGATGACCGCTCTCCCCCACAGAAGCCCAACTTGTCATTTCGGCCGAAATGAGGTTTGACGGTTACCAATTTTTAGAGGGAGCACGCTGCGACGGAGAGCGCTGAAATTTTGCACACACACCCTTGAGAATAAACTCTATTGGCTTCCAATAGTTTCCAATTCCAAAGATGACCGCTCTCCCCCACAGAAGCCCAACTTGTCATTTCGGCCGAAATGAGGTTTGACGGTTACCAATTTTTAGAGGGAGCATGCTGCGACGGAGAGCGCTGAAATTTTGCACACACACCCTTGAGAATAAACTCTATTGGCTTCCAATAGTTTCCAATTCCAAAGATGACCGCTCTCCCCCACAGGAGCCCAACTTGTCATTTCGGCCGAAATGAGGTTTGACGGTTGCCAATTTTAGAGGGAGCACGCTGCGACGGAGAGCGCTGAAATTTTGCACACACACCCTTGAGAATAAACTCTATTGGCTTCCAATAGTTTCCAATTCCAAAGATGACCGCTCTCCCCCACAGAAGCCCAACTTGTCATTTCGGCCGAAATGAGGTTTGACGGTTACCAATTTTTAGAGGGAGCATGCTGCGACGGAGAGCGCTGAAATTTTGCACACACACCCTTGAGAATAAACTCTATTGGCTTCCAATAGTTTCCAATTCCAAAGATGACCGCTCTCCCCCACAGGAGCCCAACTTGTCATTTCGGCCGAAATGAGGTTTGACGGTTGCCAATTTTTAGAGGGAGCACGCTGCGACGGAGAGCGCTGAAATTTTGCACACACACCCTTGAGAATAAACTCTATTGGCTTCCAATAGTTTCCAATTCCAAAGATGACCGCTCTCCCCCACAGGAGCCCAACTTGTCATTTCGGCCGAAATGAGGTTTGGCGGTTGCCAATTTTTAGAGGGAGCACGCTGCGACGGAGAGCGCTGAAATTTTGCACACACACCCTTGAGAATAAACTCTATTGGCTTCCAATAGTTTCCAATTCCAAAGATGACCGCTCTCCCCCACAGGAGCCCAACTTGTCATTTCGGCCGAAATGAGGTTTGACGGTTACCAATTTTTAGAGGGAGCACGCTGCGACGGAGAGCGCTGAAATTTTGCACACACACCCTTGAGAATAAACTCTATTGGCTTCCAATAGTTTCCAGTTCCAAAGATGACCGCTCTCCCCCACAGGAGCCCAACTTGTCATTTCGGCCGAAATGAGGTTTGACGGTTGCCAATTTTTAGAGGGAGCACGCTGCGACGGAGAGCGCTGAAATTTTGCACACACACCCTTGAGAATAAACTCTATTGGCTTCCAATAGTTTCCAATTCCAAAGATGACCGCTCTCCCCCACAGGAGCCCAACTTGTCATTTCGGCCGAAATGAGGTTTGACGGTTGCCAATTTTTAGAGGGAGCACGCTGCGACGGAGAGCGCTGAAATTTTGCACACACACCCTTGAGAATAAACTCTATTGGCTTCCAATAGTTTCCAATTCCAAAGATGACCGCTCTCCCCCACAGAAGCCCAACTTGTCATTTCGGCCGAAATGAGGTTTGACGGTTACCAATTTTTAGAGGGAGCATGCTGCGACGGAGAGCGCTGAAATTTTGCACACACACCCTTGAGAATAAACTCTATTGGCTTCCAATAGTTTCCAATTCCAAAGATGACCGCTCTCCCCCACAGGAGCCCAACTTGTCATTTCGGCCGAAATGAGGTTTGACGGTTGCCAATTTTTAGAGGGAGCACGCTGCGACGGAGAGCGCTGAAATTTTGCACACACACCCTTGAGAATAAACTCTATTGGCTTCCAATAGTTTCCAATTCCAAAGATGACCGCTCTCCCCACAGGAGCCCAACTTGTCATTTCGGCCGAAATGAGGTTTGGCGGTTGCCAATTTTTAGAGGGAGCACGCTGCGACGGAGAGCGCTGAAATTTTGCACACACACCCTTGAGAATAAACTCTATTGGCTTCCAATAGTTTCCAATTCCAAAGATGACCGCTCTCCCCCACAGGAGCCCAACTTGTCATTTCGGCCGAAATGAGGTTTGGCGGTTGCCAATTTTTAGAGGGAGCACGCTGCGACGGAGAGCGCTGAAATTTTGCACACACACCCTTGAGAATAAACTCTATTGGCTTCCAATAGTTTCCAATTCCAAAGATGACCGCTCTCCCCCACAGGAGCCCAACTTGTCATTTCGGCCGAAATGAGGTTTGACGGTTACCAATTTTTAGAGGGAGCACGCTGCGACGGAGAGCGCTGAAATTTTGCACACACACCCTTGAGAATAAACTCTATTGGCTTCCAATAGTTTCCAGTTCCAAAGAGTCACCGCTCTCCCCCACAGGAGCCCAACTTGTCATTTCGGCCGAAATGAGGTTTGACGGTACCAATTTTTAGAGGGAGCACGCTGCGACGGAGAGCGCTGAAATTTTGCACACACACCCTTGAGAATAAACTCTATTGGCTTCCAATAGTTTCCAATTCCAAAGATAACCGCTCTCCCCCACAGGAGCCCAACTTGTCATTTCGGCCGAAATGAGGTTTGACGGTTACCAATTTTTAGAGGGAGAACGCTGCACCGGAAGCGCTGAAATTTTGCACACACACCCTTGAGAATAAACTCTATTGGCCTAATAGTTCCAATTCCAAAGATGACCGCTCTCCCCCACAGGAGCCCAACTTGTCATTTCGGGCCGAAATGAGGTTTGACGGTTACCAATTTTTAGAGGGAGCACGCTGCGACGGAGAGCGCTGAAATTTTTGCACACACACCCTTGAGATAAACCTATTGGCTTCCAATAGTTTCCAATTCCAAAGATGACCGCTCTCCCCCACAGGAGCCCAACTTGTCATTTCGGCCGAAATGAGGTTTGAACGGTTACCAATTTTTAGAGGGAGCACGCTGCGACGGAGAGCGCTGAAATTTTGCACACACACACCCTTGAGAATAAACTCTATTGGCTTCCAATAGTTTCCAATTCCAAAGATGACCGCTCTCCCCCACAGGAGCCAACTTGTCATTTCGGCCGAAATGAGGTTTGACGTTACCAATTTTTAGAGGGAGCACGCGAACGGAGAGCGCTGAAATTTTGCACACACACCCTTGAGAATAACTCTATTGGCTTCCAATAGTTTTCCAATTCCAAAGATGACCGCTCTCCCCCACAGGAGCCCAACTTGTCATTTCGGCCGAAATGAGGTTTGACGGTTACCAATTTTTAGAGGGAGCACGCTGCAGAGGAGAGCGCTGAATTTTGCACACACACCCTGAGAATAAACTCTATGGCTTCCAATAGTTTCCAATTCCAAAGATAACCGCTCTCCCCCACAGGAGCCCAACTTGGTCATTTCGGCCGAAATGAGGTTTTGACGGTTACCAATTTTAGAGGGAGCACGCTGCGACGGAGAGCGCTGAAATTTTGCACACACAACCCTTGAGAATAAACTCTATTGGCTTCCAATAGTTTCCAGTTCCAAAAGTAGTCACAAAACTTCAAAACGCAAAATTTGAGAATACAAAACGAATATCAAACGAATATCAAACGTCAAACAGAAAACTTTTTAAACATTGTAAATAGATGGTATTATATTTAGGTAAAACATAGAAAGACAAAAGACAAATGTTTTTTTTTATAAGCATACAAAAATCCGAAAACAGGCTCAGAGATGCTTAGGTCGAAAGCTTAATAAGGATGAAAAATGAATAAATTTAGGGAAATACTGAAAATCCGTAAAATTCCAGCTAAAAAAAGCAAAAATCAGGAAAAAAACATTTTTCGTAGGCTCAAGTAATGCTTGCCATATGCTTAATTTTTCACCATATCTGAGCCTATATATGCTTATAAGTGCAATGCTTATAAAAAAAACATGTATTTTAGATATAAGAAAACAGAAAACTTTTTAAACATTGTACATACATAGATATATATTTTAGTAAAACATAGAAAGACAAAAGATATGCAAATGTTGGAAGACGAAATAAAAATAACTAAAATGTCTTACCTAAAGGTCAAACAGATTTTTGCCGTTGAGCAAACTTTCTGATGTTAAAAGTCTATACAACCAGATACAACACAAAAATTTCTTCAAATTTTAAGATAAACTCCAAAAGGAACCCCTTGGTTGTGTTTCTAGTCACAGAGCCAAGCTAAAAGTTCATGCAGTCTTCTAGAAATACACGCTTTTTATATATAACTATAAGTATATCGGGTGAGATTTCGGAGTTACAACAATAGGACTATTGTTTAGAACAATAAAAAAATTGAAATATTGCTGACTCTCAGCCAAAGCAAAGTACACCATTCTTATAAAAAAGCGTCTATCTTAGCTGATTGTTATAGCTAATCTTACTGCTTGCCTTGAAATTGTATTACACATAACTTAGTCCTTAGCAAAAGCTTTTTTGGAAAAAGTTAAGCCTTTTGGCACTATTTCAGAGGGCAATTAAGAACTGAAGGGTGCATAAGTTGTATAATTTGATTAAGAATTAGTCTTATTTTTCCTAATGTTACTACTAATTTACATAATAATGACTTCCAATAGTTTCCAGTTCCAAAGATAACCGCTCTCCCCCACAGGAGCCCAACTTGTCATTTCGGCCGAAATGAGGTTTGACGGTTACCAATTTCTAGAGGGAGCACGCTGCGACGGAGAGTGCTGAAATTTTGCACACACACCCTTGAGAATAAACTCTATTGGCTTCCAATAGTTTCCAATTCCATAGATAACCGATCTCCCCCACAGGAGCCCAACTTGTCATTTCGGCCGAAATGAGGTTTGACGGTTACCAATTTCTAGAGGGAGCACGCTGCGACGGAGAGCGCTGAAATTTTGCACACACACCCTTGAGAATAAACTCTATTGGCTTCCAATAGTTTCCAATTCCAAAGATGACCGCTCTCCCCCACAGGAGCCCAACTTGTCATTTCGGCCGAAATGAGGTTTGACGGTTACCAATTTTTAGAGGGAGCACGCTGTGACGGAGAGCGCTGAAATTTTGCACACACACCCTTGAGAATAAACTCTATTGGCTTCCAATAGTTTCCAATTCCAAAGATGACCGCTCTCCCCCACAGGAGCCCAACTTGTCATTTCGGCCGAAATGAGGTTTGGCGGTTGCCAATTTTTAGAGGGAGCACGCTGCGACGGAGAGCGCTGAAATTTTGCACACACACCCTTGAGAATAAACTCTATTGGCTTCCAATAGTTTCCAATTCCAAAGATGACCGCTCTCCCCCACAGGAGCCCAACTTGTCATTTCGGCCGAAATGAGGTTTGACGGTTGCCAATTTTTAGAGGGAGCACGCTGCGACGGAGAGCGCTGAAATTTTGCACACACACCCTTGAGAATAAACTCTATTGGCTTCCAATAGTTTCCAATTCCAAAGATGACCGCTCTCCCCCACAGGAGCCCAACTTGTCATTTCGGCCGAAATGAGGTTTGACGGTTGCCAATTTTTAGAGGGAGCACGCTGCGACGGAGAGCGCTGAAATTTTGCACACACACCCTTGAGAATAAACTCTATTGGCTTCCAATAGTTTCCAATTCCAAAGATGACCGCTCTCCCCCACAGGAGCCCAACTTGTTATTTCGGCCGAAATGAGGTTTGACGGTTACCAATTTTTAGAGGGAGCATGCTGCGACGGAGAGCGCTGAAATTTTGCACACACACCCTTGAGAATAAACTCTATTGGCTTCCAATAGTTTCCAATTCCAAAGATGACCGCTCTCCCCCACAGGAGCCCAACTTGTCATTTCGGCCGAAATGAGGTTTGACGGTTACCAATTTTTAGAGGGAGCACGCTGCGACGGAGAGCGCTGAAATTTTGCACACACACCCTTGAGAATAAACTCTATTGGCTTCCAATAGTTTCCAATTCCAAAGATGACCGCTCTCCCCCACAGAAGCCCAACTTGTCATTTCGGCCGAAATGAGGTTTGACGGTTACCAATTTTTAGAGGGAGCACGCTGCGACGGAGAGCGCTGAAATTTTGCACACACACCCTTGAGAATAAACTCTATTGGCTTCCAATAGTTTCCAATTCCAAAGATGACCGCTCTCCCCCACAGAAGCCCAACTTGTCATTTCGGCCGAAATGAGGTTTGACGGTTACCAATTTTTAGAGGGAGCACGCTGCGACGGAGAGCGCTGAAATTTTGCACACACACCCTTGAGAATAAACTCTATTGGCTTCCAATAGTTTCCAATTCCAAAGATGACCGCTCTCCCCCACAGAAGCCCAACTTGTCATTTCGGCCGAAATGAGGTTTGACGGTTACCAATTTTTAGAGGGAGCATGCTGCGACGGAGAGCGCTGAAATTTTGCACACACACCCTTGAGAATAAACTCTATTGGCTTCCAATAGTTTCCAATTCCAAAGATGACCGCTCTCCCCCACAGGAGCCCAACTTGTCATTTCGGCCGAAATGAGGTTTGACGGTTGCCAATTTTTAGAGGGAGCACGCTGCGACGGAGAGCGCTGAAATTTTGCACACACACCCTTGAGAATAAACTCTATTGGCTTCCAATAGTTTCCAATTCCAAAGATGACCGCTCTCCCCCACAGAAGCCCAACTTGTCATTTCGGCCGAAATGAGGTTTGACGGTTACCAATTTTTAGAGGGAGCATGCTGCGACGGAGAGCGCTGAAATTTTGCACACACACCCTTGAGAATAAACTCTATTGGCTTCCAATAGTTTCCAATTCCAAAGATGACCGCTCTCCCCCACAGGAGCCCAACTTGTCATTTCGGCCGAAATGAGGTTTGACGGTTGCCAATTTTTAGAGGGAGCACGCTGCGACGGAGAGCGCTGAAATTTTGCACACACACCCTTGAGAATAAACTCTATTGGCTTCCAATAGTTTCCAATTCCAAAGATGACCGCTCTCCCCCACAGGAGCCCAACTTGTCATTTCGGCCGAAATGAGGTTTGGCGGTTGCCAATTTTTAGAGGGAGCACGCTGCGACGGAGAGCGCTGAAATTTTGCACACACACCCTTGAGAATAAACTCTATTGGCTTCCAATAGTTTCCAATTCCAAAGATGACCGCTCTCCCCCACAGGAGCCCAACTTGTCATTTCGGCCGAAATGAGGTTTGACGGTTACCAATTTTTAGAGGGAGCACGCTGCGACGGAGAGCGCTGAAATTTTGCACACACACCCTTGAGAATAAACTCTATTGGCTTCCAATAGTTTCCAGTTCCAAAGATGACCGCTCTCCCCCACAGGAGCCCAACTTGTCATTTCGGCCGAAATGAGGTTTGACGGTTGCCAATTTTTAGAGGGAGCACGCTGCGACGGAGAGCGCTGAAATTTTGCACACACACCCTTGAGAATAAACTCTATTGGCTTCCAATAGTTTCCAATTCCAAAGATGACCGCTCTCCCCCACAGGAGCCCAACTTGTCATTTCGGCCGAAATGAGGTTTGACGGTTGCCAATTTTTAGAGGGAGCACGCTGCGACGGAGAGCGCTGAAATTTTGCACACACACCCTTGAGAATAAACTCTATTGGCTTCCAATAGTTTCCAATTCCAAAGATGACCGCTCTCCCCCACAGAAGCCCAACTTGTCATTTCGGCCGAAATGAGGTTTGACGGTTACCAATTTTTAGAGGGAGCATGCTGCGACGGAGAGCGCTGAAATTTTGCACACACACCCTTGAGAATAAACTCTATTGGCTTCCAATAGTTTCCAATTCCAAAGATGACCGCTCTCCCCCACAGGAGCCCAACTTGTCATTTCGGCCGAAATGAGGTTTGACGGTTGCCAATTTTTAGAGGGAGCACGCTGCGACGGAGAGCGCTGAAATTTTGCACACACACCCTTGAGAATAAACTCTATTGGCTTCCAATAGTTTCCAATTCCAAAGATGACCGCTCTCCCCCACAGGAGCCCAACTTGTCATTTCGGCCGAAATGAGGTTTGGCGGTTGCCAATTTTTAGAGGGAGCACGCTGCGACGGAGAGCGCTGAAATTTTGCACACACACCCTTGAGAATAAACTCTATTGGCTTCCAATAGTTTCCAATTCCAAAGATGACCGCTCTCCCCCACAGGAGCCCAACTTGTCATTTCGGCCGAAATGAGGTTTGGCGGTTGCCAATTTTTAGAGGGAGCACGCTGCGACGGAGAGCGCTGAAATTTTGCACACACACCCTTGAGAATAAACTCTATTGGCTTCCAATAGTTTCCAATTCCAAAGATGACCGCTCTCCCCCACAGGAGCCCAACTTGTCATTTCGGCCGAAATGAGGTTTGACGGTTACCAATTTTTAGAGGGAGCACGCTGCGACGGAGAGCGCTGAAATTTTGCACACACACCCTTGAGAATAAACTCTATTGGCTTCCAATAGTTTCCAGTTCCAAAAGTAGTCACAAAAACTTGAAAACGCAAATTTGAGAATATCAAACGAATATCAAACGAATATCAAACGTCAAACGTAGAATATCAAACCAACTTCAACTTAATCCCGTGGACACGCTTCAGTTTAAAACCAGGACCAGTTTACTAGCAAATATTTCCATTCCACCCTAAGTATATTTATAACTATGTTTTCATACCAAATAAGACATTTAATATTTATATGAATTTACAACATTCATATATTTAATACAATATAATTAAGAGAAACCAAGTTTTCCTCAAAGAAAATGTTAAAAAAATTCATTCCTGAAATTACACGCCTGTTTAAATCATGTTTTCAAAAATTGGCCCGAGTGTGGCCCGCGTGTGGCCCGAACACGGCCCGAATTCTCGGGCCAGCTCGGGCCATACTCGGGCTTTACGCGAATTCCAATAAAAGTTTTGGCTCGAGAATTCTCGGGCCATGTCGAGGGTCGTAATAATAATAATAGCCCATTTTGGAGGTGGAAAATTCAAATTCTAGGAAGCTTCAAAAGAAGAAACACTTACTGCCACGTATGAGTTTGCTATCCATTGATATTCATTCAAAAACATGAAAGCTTGAGACAAGCATACTTTCATTTGATTATAAACCAAAACATTTTCTTGAAGTCGAAATGAAGAAACACGTGGATTCGACCCTTCCAAGTCCGCCATATTTGTTTATTCCCTGATATTTTAAGACCCTGTCTACTCGGTAACCTTTAAACATTTAAGGCTACATCTAGATCGGGATTCCAAAGCTGATTTCCGAAATACGTTGACTCTCTCTAATTCGATCTTCAAAAAAGGACCAAGAATTTTCTTCGAATTAGAGAAAGGTTTGAATTACAGAAAATATTTTATACTAGTTTCTGGCTGAGGCACCAAAGTTTTAGTTCGTATTATAGAAAGATTCGGATAGTATAGACAGTATAGTATTTATAGAGGACCGAAAATTTTTGCCACGATTTCCTAAACTCGTTCCGAAATTCCACAAAAAAAATTCTAAACTCTGAAACCTGGTTTTCTACTATTTTTCGTCATTTGGCCAATAGATTTCACAAAAAAAATGATTTTTCGAGCACAGATCCGGAAATACTTATCAGAGTTCTGAAATACTGAAAGGAAAATTGCTATTTTATTAAATTTGAAATTCCGAAGTAAAAAGGTCGATTTTCATCAATTTTCACAATAGCGAAATATCATCGTACGTTCCCTCCACCCACTTAGGCTGCTGGTATCCACATACGGATCCGTGCTCCTTATAGATTATTACTACCTTGGGGTTTTGTAGAGGTCTGAGAGGTCTGCGATTCAGACTCCCCCCTCCCCCACGGTAAGTAAGTGAAGACTACTGTCGGGGCGATTTAGAAGGCTCCTCTTTCGATGAGCTATTTACCCAAAGGTAGATATGGTANAATTTTTAGAGGGAGCACGCTGCGACGGAGAGCGCTGAAATTTTGCCACACACCCTTGAGAATAAACTCTATTGGCTTCCAATAGTTTCCAATTCCAAAGATGACCGCTCTCCCCCACAGGAGCCCAACTTGTCATTTCGGCCGAAATGAGGTTTGACGGTTACCAATTTTTAGAGGGAGCACGCTGCGACGGAGAGCGCTGAAATTTTGCACACACACCCTTGAGAATAAACTCTATTGGCTTCCAATAGTTTCCAATTCCAAAGATGACCGCTCTCCCCCACAGGAGCCCAACTTGTCATTTCGGCCGAAATGAGGTTTGACGGTTACCAATTTTTAGAGGGAGCACGCTGCGACGGAGAGCGCTGAAATTTTGCAAACGCACCCTTGAGAATAAACTCTATTGGCTTCCAATAGTTTCCAATTCCAAAGATGACCGCTCTCCCCCACAGGAGCCCAACTTGTCATTTCGGCCGAAATGAGGTTTGACGGTTACCAATTTTTAGAGGGAGCACGCTGCGACGGAGAGCGCTGAAATTTTGCACACACACCCTTGAGAATAAACTCTATTGGCTTCCAATAGTTTCCAATTCCAAAGATGACCGCTCTCCCCCACAGGAGCCCAACTTGTCATTTCGGCCGAAATGAGGTTTGACGGTTACCAATTTTTAGAGGGAGCACGCTGCGACGGAGAGCGCTGAAATTTTGCACACACACCCTTGAGAATAAACTCTATTGGCTTCCAATAGTTTCCAATTCCATAGATAACCGATCTCCCCCACAGGAGCCCAACTTGTCATTTCGGCCGAAATGAGGTTTGACGGTTACCAATTTTCTAGAGGGAGCACGCTGCGACGGAGAGCGCTGAAATTTTGCACACACACCCTTGAGAATAAACTCTATTGGCTTCCAATAGTTTCCAATTCCAAAGATGACCGCTCTCCCCCACAGGAGCCCAACTTGTCATTTCGGCCGAAATGAGGTTTGACGGTTACCAATTTTTAGAGGGAACACGCTGCGACGGAGAGCGCTGAAATTTTGCACACACACCCTTGAGAATAAACTCTATTGGCTTCCAATAGTTTCCAATTCCAAAGATGGACCGCTCTCCCCCACAGGAGCCCAACTTGTCATTTCGGGCCGAAATGAGGTTTGACGGTTACCAATTTTTAGAGGGAGCACGCTGCGACGGAGAGCGCTGAAATTTTGCACACACACCCTTGAGAATAAACTCTATTGGCTTCCAATAGTTTCCAGTTCCAAAAGTAGTCACAAAAACTTGAAAACGCAAATTTGAGAATATCAAACGAATATCAAACGAATATCAAACGTCAAACGTAGAATATCAAACCAACTTCAACTTAATGTGAATCAGCAGTGTTTCAGAGTTTTGGTGGGCGAACGTGCACAACAAAGAAGCAGCATAAAACCAAATTATACATAGCATTATGACTGTTGACTGTATGAACAGATTGTGATTGATGGAGAATAATAAAATGGTACTGCTGAATATAAATTGTGCCAGTTCCATGATGTTATTCTGTGCAATGTTTACGAGACAAATAAGAAGACTGTACTACTGGAAAGCAGAATCAAAATGATAATTACTAGTTGCTATTTTCGTCATTGAAAATTTCTTCAATATTTATTCGATAATGGAATCATTTTGATTTGGCTTGATTGATTTTTGATTCCATTATCGCTTGCTGACTCTCGAGAGATTTTTGTTTAACATTGGAGCTTGATCATCATCAATTAGAATAATGCCGGTTTATATTTGTACGATAAAGTGATAACAAAAGCATGATTGATGACTTTAGCCCAGAAGACAACTTAAATGATAAAAGTACCTATATGTTACTTTTGATGCTAGCTCGAATATATTTTCAAACAAGATATCTTTCACAAAAAAGTGTTTTTTACTGGCGAATCAACTTATATTTTCATAAACTCTTTGACATGAGATTGTAGATAACGCTTGTTATTATTACCGCCTAATAAATAGTAATAGCATTGCTTTAATATACTTATATGAATTATAGAAGTTTTCCAATTTTATTTTGCAAGGCAAGGTTCTTGAAAAAATTAGTTTGGACTGGTTTGGATTGATTTTATAAAATTGTTTTTGAATTGCTCAAAACCCGGCGTATTTAATTTTTGAGCCTCGTATTGCTCTTATAAAATTCTTATAAAAAAGAGTTGAGTTGGAAAACATTATCAATAAAAGTTTGACTTATAAAAATAATTTGTTAGTGTCAAAATTTCTTCGCTTTGCGAAAACGGAACGGTCGTTCCGCAACCCCTTTTATGTTGATTTTGACGGCACACCTCGAGTACATGAAGAGCAAGATTAATTAATTTTCATGTTATCTTTTCTTTTTTTTCAAATTTCAAATTTATTCAGAGTTATTCATTAAATAACTAAATTATAGTAAAATAGAGTACATGATTTTTATATGATTATGAGCATTGTGTAAAAAAGTATAACGCAGTATAATATTGTATAATATCATTTCAAATAAGCTTCTAAAATAATAAAGAATATCTTCTTTGCTATTTGTTCGGTAAAAACAGCAAAACCAGCTCTCGTTACTACTTACACTCTGCCATTTTTTTCCCTCGTAAGTACATACTTTGAGTTTTTACCGTTACTGGGTACGCATTGACTTGATCTGTAGGCGCTGTAGAAGTAAGAAAGAAATTCTTTAAGAAATCAATTTCAATTCTTTGAAATAAATAATTAAAAAAATTCCCTGAATTTTTACCGTTACTGGGTACGCATTGACTTGATCTGTAGGCGCTGTAGAAGTAAGAAAGAAATTCTTTAAGAAATCAATTTCAATTCTTTGAAATAAATAATTAAAAAAATTCCCTGAAGGTACTCAACTCCAATTAGGCCATAACTACTACAGCAAAAACCACTGATGAGGAAAAGTATTGAGTGTCAATTGTGCATGTATCTAATCACTTTTATACAAAGGGTGCTTGTTTTTCAGGCATTTTATTCTTGCAAGTATTTAAATAAAGGTTCCCAAGAATAAATTAAAATCTAAGATAATACTGCTAGTCAGGTTTAACTTTGGTATACTTTTTCGTCATCTGCCAAGTGAAAAATTGTTTTGTTGTATTGTTTAAACTGGATTGTTTTTATATTATCTCAAACCTTGTTTGTATTCTAAAATGTTGAGAATGTTCTGTTTAAAAGCTTTTGCAATTTTAATGCAAAAAATAATTCTGGTACCATGTGTGCTACAAAAATTGTCAAAAATTTTGATTGTGTCCATCATTTGAAGGTAAGTTTCCCGGTGAAGATAATACTTTTTTTCAGCAAGACTGGTCTCGTTTCAACCGAGAAGAATTTATTCTGGATTTTCTTGAAGTTGATTGGGACACCCTTTTTTTGAGATTTGGTCATAATCCAGACTCCTGTTTCAATATTTTTAATGACAGAATGAAAGTACTTGTAGAGAGACATCTACCCGCAGTCAAACTTACCAAACGTCAAGTTAGATCAAAAACAAAACCATGGATAACGCCAGGAATTTTGAAGTCAATCAAAAAACGTGACCACTACCAAACAAAACACGCTAAGGCTAAAACTAAGGAGTCCAAAGATCGACTCTATGAATTATATCGTAGGTATCGAAATATGATAGTCACTTTGACTAGACGTAGTAAAAAAAACCACTACATCAGATATTTTGATTTCCATTCTAAAAAAACTCTAGAAAAGTCTGGTCTGGTGTTCGCGATATAATCTCAACAAGGGCTAACTCAGAATCACCCATTTCAATCATCACAGGTGACTCTTTGACATCAGATCCTGAGAAAGTAGCCAATTCCTTCAATGATTTTTTCACTACTATAGCTGATTCTATTCGTGAAAAAATGCCGCCTTCTTACAATCACTTCAGCAGTTTCATGAAAGATCCAAATCTGCATTCCATCCTCTTAGCACCAACCACTAATCAAGAAATTGCGAAGGTGATTGGCTCTTTCTCAATAAATAAAGCAAGTGGTCCTCATAGTATTCCTATAAAAATCCTTAAACTTTTAAGACTTGATATTTCTGTGCCAATATCGGCGCTGATAAAACTACTCCTTTCTCAGTGGTATTTTTCCCTCTACTCTCAAAATATCCAAAGTTGTGCCTGTCTTCAAACACAAAGGTTCTCCCCTTGAAGTCTCTAATTATAGGCCAATTTCACTTTTATCTAACATTGAAAAAATTTTTGAGAAAGTGATGTACTCACGTCTTTCTGATTTTCTTGAAAACCATAATCAAAATCTACTCTCGACAATTTGGTTTTCGTAAGGCTCACTCTACTGAGCATACACTCATTAATATTGTCGAACGTATCCGAAACTATCTTGACAATGGTGGGTTTGCCTGTGGTGTATTTGTCGATCTACAAAAGGCTTTCGACACAGTTGATCACGAAATCTTACTTGAAAAACTCGATCACTACGGAGTCAGAGGCATTGTTAATGACTGGTTCCGATCTTACCTCACTAACCGCTCCCAGTATGTTTCTCTTTCAGGCTCAAATTCCCTTTTAAAATCTATTAATCATGGAGTTCCTCAGGGTTCAGTCTTGGGTCCTCTGCTGTTCTTGTTGTATATAAACGATCTTCACCGCTGTATAAGAACCTCTGAAACATATCATTTTGCTGATGATACTCATTTACTAAATTTTTCAAAAACTGTATGGAGTCTTTGTGGGAGGGTTAATGCTGATCTCAGAGTTTTAGTCAGCTGGCTTAATGCCAACAAAATTTCTTTGAATGCTAGCAAAACTGAGTTTGTTATTTTTCGTTCCCCTTGGAGACAGATGGACTGTATTCCAAGAATTAAGCTTTGCGGGAAAATTCTATCACCAAGTAAGAGTGTGAAGTATTTGGGTGTTCACCTTGACAATCATCTAAACTGGAAGGTTCATACTTCTTTCGTTGCTGCTACATTGAGAAGGGCAAATGGGGCAATATCCAAACTTCGTCACTATGTTCCAATTCACATCCTTCTAAACATTTATCATGCAATTTTTGCTTCTCATGTTCGCTATGCTAGTCAACTCTGGGGACTGTGTGACAATACTGTCACACATGGGTTTGAACAAAAGCTGGCTCGCCCAGTTGGCCCGGGCCATTTGGCCTACTATATGGTCCACCTTTTGGCTCGCTGATTTTGCTGAATAAGCAGTTTTAAAAAAGTCGATGTAAGTGGAAAATTACGAAATTTAGCAATCGTCCTTACGGGAAGGTCTTGCGCTGTACTAATTGTTAAAAAGTCCAGACCGATTTAATGCAAAATCTAATCGGGCGCTGTTTCTTCAATTTTGGTGCTACGTCGTAGATATTTTGCAGGCTTGTTCTCCATTCTGTAGAGATGCCTCACGGAAAGTTTGACTGGCTAAAAACGCCGTACGGACCGGCAATCGTCCTTACAGGGACGTCTTGCAGCGTACCTTTCGCGGCCCGTAGCCTGGTGACCGGTAACGGTGGAGTGATGAAATTTGGGATGCTTTCCCCCTTTGATATGCTTGACGTCTCCAGAAAGTTTCAAGTCGTTAAATCCACCCAGTCCGGCGCTAGGGGAGGGAGTCATTAACGATCATGTACGGGTCTTTTTACGGGACCCGTAGCGCCCTTCCGTCAACTTTTGAGGACTTTGGACCTATTTTTTCGAAATCTACACCCAAAAAAACATGAGTTATCAAAACCTGAATAAAGATTTTAAAGGTGCCCCTAGCCCGATTCGAACTGGGGATTGCTAGTGCGTGAACCTAACGCCTTAGACCACTGGGCCAACTTCAAGCCGTGCACCAATTTACCTTCTCAGGGATGTCACTCCTTCGCTAGCTTGACTTGGTCCAGAGCTCAATAGGGACCTCTCAAAGTATTTTTTAGACTTGGCTAAAGGTGTACAGCACAAAATTTCGTAATTTTCCCCTTATATCGACGGTCAACTATTACTCGCTTTTTTAAAAACTGCTTATTCAGTAAAATCAGCGAGCCAAAAGGTGGGCCATATAGTAGGCCAAATGGCCTGGGCCAACTAGGCGAGCCAGCTTTTGTTCAAACCCGTCACACATAGAATTCTTACTCTTCAAAACACTGCACTAAGACTCATGACCTTTAGTGAACCAAGAACTTCTGCCACTCCCCTGTTTGCTGAACTTAAATTACTCAAAATCTTTGATCAGGTGAAAGTAATAAATATCTTATTTATTCAAAAATACCTCCAGGGTAATCTTCCATCTGATGTCCTATCAACACTTAATTTTGATGAAATTGATCACAAAACTGGCACCAGGGGCAAAGCTATTAAACTACTAAAACTTTCAACGGTCAAAACCACAAATTTTGGACTTAACTCTTTCTCTCGTCTTTCGTCAAAACAATGGAATGAGTTACTAATAAATCATCCTGACACTGATTTTCACAACCTTGATACTGATGAACTAAAATCTTTAGCTACAAAATTCTATTTAGACAAATACAAAGCTGAAAACGAATAATCTTTGTGTGTGTGTGTGTGCGTAATTGTGTGTGCATGAGCTTAGTGTGTTTTCCCAGGGTGGGAGGGGGTGGGTCGTGTAACAGGAAGAACTTTATAGATAAAACTACTCAAAGAAATTTTCATAAAATAAAAGTAAAAATATTTCTTATATTCATTATTTTGTGTCACTATTAATATTATGATAATCGTTTATTCATTTGTTCTTTAGTTCTGTAATAATTTTTCAGTTTCTTCTAGGTTCCCCATTGTATTAGAGAAATCTATTTTTTTTTTGTAAGGGGTTATCCTGCTGTGTTGCAGCGAAAATATATTCAATTCAATTCAATTCAAAAGTGGGATCGAAATTTGATAAAATAGATTTTTTGAAGCTTGAAGCTGACTAAGTTCTTTTTTTGTTACTTGGTCAACAGGAAATTAAATATTTTTTTGGTTCGTCTAACATGACAGCATGATGGTTAAAAAAGATAAAATACATTAATTTTCAAAAAAAGGGTCTTTGTTTATTATAACCTTATCTACAGAAACATATCATCAGTTGAAAAATATGATTAATTAAGTGCAATTATTTATTTCTGCTTGAAACTTAGTTCCTTTTTTGTACATACCTTTGTCTTTAAACACCTATGATCATCTAACACTTAATTTTAATAAATATATAGTAATAATTTGTAATTTTAAAAGACACAAAAATTAGTCACACGAAAATTTGATTGGATTAGAATAATCAGGAATAATTACTGCAACTACTGTAATAAAAAAATTAAAAGACATAAAAATTGATACTGTAATGGCAATAAAAATTCAAACTATTCTATTATTTTTGGATCCTATATTTTGACTTTTCTTTGTTACAGTACCCTATACACTCAAAATAGTTTGAAATTCAGATAGGTAGCTTTTTTTTTGCTGTGTTGAGTGTGGTGTTTGGTGTTGAATATACAATAGTGTGGTCGTGTTACAAAAATACAGGCTGTTTGTAGGAAAAAAATAAGATCTAGCTGAAACTTTCTCCAGACCTTCTCTATAGGATGCTTATACCTCAGGAAAAATTCCCCTAAAATCCCACTGGTGGAACATCCCTTTTTTGGGACATTTCTATTTTCCCCAGGCAAAATCCTAAGGGCGAAATTTTTTGAAAATTTCAAACTTATTTCCAGACAATATCATGTATATCATTCGAAAGCTCTCGAAAAACTATATAGAAGACTTTTAAACGGTTATAGCTGATTTCCTTATTTAACTCGAGATATTTCATCCGCAAGTTCCACTTTTCGCCACACTTTGGTCAAAATCGACCATAAATAGCATCTTCTGCGTGAATTATCTTGAGTTAGGCAATGAAATCGGCTATACCTGTTTAAAAGTCTTCTATATAGTTTTTCGAGAGCTTTCGAATGGTATACTTGATATTGTCTGGAAATAAGTTTGAAATTTTCAAAAAATTTCGCCCTTAGGATTTTGCCTGGGGAAAATAGAAATGTCCCAAAAAAGGGATGTTCCACCAGTGGGATTTTAGGGGAATTTTTCCTGAGGTATAAGCATCCTATAGAGAAGGTCTGGAGAAAGTTTCAGCTAGATCATATTGTTTTCCCGTAAATTATGCTAAACACCCCACTACAATATTTAAAATAATTCTCATGATATAGAAACAATAATTTTCAATTTTGTTAGATTATACTAAATGCTAAATATGAAAATGAAAATCTTTCCAAAACTTATAATTGGTATAACTATATGCTTTCTTATGATTGGCTTTGGTAATCTCAATCAAGAATTTTGTCCAAGTTTGCAGTCTTCACGTGCAGATATCAATTCAGACTTCTCCAGCCAGGGGATGTTCTTAAATGGTTTGTTGCATTTAATAAATCTTTAGCCATTCAGGATTTCATGTTGAATAATTAAAAACTCCAGCATTAGAACAATGACACATTAATGAATTATCATTTTTATTATCATGTTGTTGCTTTCATTTATCTTTATATTATCATTTTTACGTGCACTAATTTATTTCTTATCAATATTTTGATTCTAGAGTTTTTAATATTCAAAATGACGTCTTGACTAGCAAAAGGTCTATTCTTACGTTACGTTATATATGTATGAAATTGAAGCCTGCCCGTGCTCTTTGAAGTTTAAGAAGTTTTTTATGTAAGTTTAAGAAGTTTAACCTTTTTATGTAGAGTCAAGTAACTCTAATTTAAATCTCTGTATTACAAATATTTCTAATTTGAATTAAAAAACTAGTCCCATCAGCTCTCACTATCCCTTTACTGTCCCTTTATAAATTTTTTTTTTTGACCAGGTCACTTAAAACCGTTTGGTTCTCACAGACCTGCAACAAAGGTTGAAAAGTTGAAATATATGATTTCGCCCGAAGATTTCTATATGAATTTTGTTATCAAACACAAGCCTGTTCTATTTAAAGGTATTTATTTATTTATTTATTTATTTATCATTACATGATTTTTCTAAATAGAGGAAATCTTGCCATATTTGAGTGAATTTAAGCTAAAATCGTTTGCATGTTTAAGGGTATTTTTCTTCACTTGACAAAATGTTATCAGGTGAAATTTTAGGGCATCTTGAGCCAAGGTTGTTTGAAAAAGTTCTTTCATATTGGGCTCTTCCAGAAAATGTCCGTGCATGGGGGTGGTATATTGTCCGGGGTTAGCGAAAAATTATCAAAATTTACCTTAATTATTATTTGCTCTGTCCAGGGGTACTTTGTCCAGGGGGTAAATCACTGAAAATTGTTATATCCTCCACCCCCCCCCCCCATATTCAATTTTTTTCTGGAAAAGCCCATTGGTAATTTTTTAAATACGCGTCAATTTATTTGAATTTCCATAAACTTTATTCAGGAGTAACAAAAAACTGGCCAGCTTATACAAAATGGAATGATGAATATTTGAGGGATCATTATGGCGATAATGAAATGAACATGGAAACAAAAGATGATGATAAATACGATCTTCCAACATCAAGAACATTCAAAGATTTTCTGAACGTTTATAAAGATTCAAATATTTATATGGTCGGTGAGGTAGTTACATGGAATATTCATTAAAAATAGAAAATGCTATATCATTTGTTATTTGTTTTCAGAAAAAATACACAATTTGCTTCACAGTACTTTAAGTTTCATGTTAATACAATCATCAGCTGTACAAGATCATATCATTGATATCATTTGTTATCTGTATACAAGAATCGAGAAATGGTTATATCAGTTTTATGTGTGATTTTGTAATTCCAACATATTTAAATATCTCCAGGTCTTACCAGAGATGAGAGAAGACATTGTATTACCCCATTGTTTACGTTGTGAAGAAATGGATCGCTTTTTCTTTGTTTCTTATTATTGGCATTCGAACGGTAAAACGATGTCAACGTTACATGTTGACACAGATGAAAATCTACTATGCGTCGTCACAGGTCATAAAAAGGTATTTATAGTATTTTTGTAAGATTTAGTATTGATAAAAAGAATCAGTAGTACTTACAATCATGGGCGTAATATTTGAGAAAAAGGGAAATTCACTGCGAAGTTTTGAAACCACAATCGATTTGTAAGTGCTCTAAAGTACGTTGGAAGCGTAGAGTTAACTCTGAGTTTTAACATGAGACTTTAAGACTTGAACTGAGGATCCAAAAGTTCAAAAATGATCTAATAAGGATCATAATATAGCCTGGAAGTCTATAAACCTGAGCCAAATTGAAATATGCGATTAAATTTAAGAGATGGCCCAAAATCGACTTTCTCGCCCGAATTCCAAATTTCGAAAAACGAGGAAATAAGCTTAATTCTCAATAGATTTCGACCATGATTGTACAACGGAGTTTCGCTATATCGACGATAAAGTAAAAATTTTCATAAACTTAAGAAACTTAGGGGTAAGAAGAAACTGTATTTTCAATTAACCCCTTGATGTTCCTTAATGTTCGAACTAGATACATTTGAGTCTCCATGACACGAACCTCAATAATAATTCGAATGCCCCTTAAACTCGAACAAGATAGCTATTCGCTTCAGTTAACAATGCCTTATAAACCTGTCTTCAATAAAATATTAAGAACACATTAAGAATATTTTAAGGCTTTATGGACAAAAATATACAACAAATGGTGAAAATGGTGAAAATAAAACCATGTTTTGGCATAAAACTTAAAAAGTTAAGAACATCCAAAGGCTTCAAAAGTTTTGGATGCTCTTATAAAAAAAGTGTCATGTCCAGAATGGCGAAAATTTAATCAACTGATACGTTTTATTACAGGTCATTTTAGTATCACCTTTGTACAGCCACGATCTTTACGCGAACGGTGCACGTAGAATGGGCGTTCTAGACTTGAATGCCAGTGCAGTTGACTTGGAGAGATTTCCGAAAGTGATGAATGTTCCTTACTATGAAGCATCAGTTGAAGAAGGTGATTGTGTTTACATTCCACAAATGTGGTGGCATCAAGTCTATTCGAGGTACAAATTTTTTCCATTAGCAAATCCACTTTTCGGGTAGGCCATGGGGTCGCTTAGAATTTTTTGAAAAGTTTGCTTCACCTTTAGGGAAGAAATTTTCGCGGAATTTAATTTCGCGGCGGAGAGGAATTTCTGTTTAAAATTTGACCTATTTTGCCCTAAAAAGACCAATTTTATAGGTGATTTTTAAATCATGAGAATGTTCATGTTTCGCGGATTTGCCAAAAAAAAAACTTTCAAGGTCTTCAATAACTCTTTCGCGAGAAATATCATTGCAATTCGTTGACTCTTACTTATTTTACTATCTGGTATTTTAACCAAATACTGAGACCTAAAAATATAACTTTTTCACGTCCTTCAATCTAAAACATACCCCAAATCACTTTACAAGGTTTCGAAATAGCTTTTCACCGTCTATTGTTAGATATTATCGTATTTTAACCTAAAAGTTACGGTGAATTTTGTGAACGTTGCAGACGTTTCATGCAATTTAGGCAATAACTTTATTTCTCATTCTGCTCTAGGAAGGAACGTCAGCAAGCAGTCTCTTTGTGGTGGAAGTCAAAACCTTTTTGGAGGAAAGTCAAAGACCAAAACCCGTCTCTATCTGGACCCATGTCCAATGGTAAATCAATACTTTAAGGGAACTAAGTTTGCAAAAATAAGTTATATTTCGCATAAATTGATACTGGGCGAAATAAGAGATTTCCAATCCTGAAAATATCTTAAAAATATGATATTTTGGAAATACAGTATGATATTTTGGAAATACAGTATGATATTTCCAAAAGTTAGAAATATTTAGAAAATATGATGTTTCAATCCTGGAAATATCATGAAATATGATATTTCCTAAACTTTGGAAATATAGAAAAGTCATATTTCCATATTTACTAATGTTCATGGAAATATCACATTTTCAAGATATTTCCAGAATTGGAAATCTCTTTATTTCGCCCAATGTGAAAATCAGTTTCGAGCTGATCTTTGAAAATCATTTTGCCAAAATTTATCAGTGGTCATATAATGCCCTGTTTTCTAGCCGAGAACCCTGAGACAAAGTTGTTTTCAAAATTATTTTTGATATTTTCAGACGAAAAAGGCTTTTCATATGCAGACGCACTCATCGATTATGAGAATTGGGTTCAAAATGTGTCCGAATCGATTGTCCGAATTCGCTGTCAAGAACAAGACGTCAGAATGAGCCATTATGAATGGGAAACGGACAAAGATCCGAATGCACCGACAACGCTAGGTGACGGCGGAGACTTTGAAGAGGTAGTCTGAGATTCCAGAAATGAAAAGTAATAGTTGGCAAAGATCAGAATTTGACTAAAAATGATTTTTAGTTTGATTTGCAAAATTTTAGGCTCGGTCGAGCCCGAAAAAAACTTATTTTTTTTCAGTGGTCAAAGCAATATTTTTCCTCTGAAAAGTCTTATATATCCTTGGTCTGAGACGGAAAATGGGTTTTGCACAGCAAATTAGCAGATATTCTTGAAATTTTGGTGAATTAGGCAAATTTTTGAGACGGAAAACCTCATTATAAACTTAACTAAGACGGAAATCCGCATACATGTTTTTTTTTTAATAAGCGTGCAAAAATCCGAAAACAGGCTCAGAGATGCTTAGGTCGAAAGCTTAATAAGGCTGAAAAATGCTTGAGGGGATGTTTAAATCTAAAGCATAAATTTAGGGAAATACTGAAAATCCGTAAAATTCCAGCCAAAAAAAGCCAAAATCAGGAAAAAAACATTTTTCGTAGGCTCAAGTAATGCTTGCCAGATGCTTAATTATTCCCCATATCTGAGCCTAGATATGCTTATAAGTGCAATGCTTATAAAAAAAACATGTATGTGATGGAAGAACTTTTAACACTAGGTAATTCTTGATGCTCGGCGGGCTAATATTATAGATAATTCTTAAGGATTTTGTCTCTTGGATTTTCAGGAAATCTTTGAGAAGAATCGTCATTTAACACCAACTGAAATCCGGGAAAAACTTGTTTTGATGGAAAAAGATAAACAGAACGAACGCTGTGACTTTGATCGAACAAATCTTAAAAATCCATGTCATTATGAAGAAGATAAAACACCCACAGAAACAGATTATATTCGTTATGTTTTAGACTATTGTCAACATTTTGAGGATAGAGGTTGTGTGATGAATAAACCACAATTGATGACAAAAATGTCACTTAATGATCTTGAGGAAATGAAACTGAAGAATAAAGAGTTATGAGCACCTGTGAAAGAGCCCCCCCCCAGCCGACCCTCAATTCACGCAAAACCGAAAATGCACATCCACGCATTCACGCAAACCGCTGGGGGGGGAAAGGGATGGCCCAAAATGTGGAAAGCTTTATTGTATATTTGGACATTAATATTTTTGAATGCGATAAATGAAATTACTGTAAATCATCAGATTGCTCATTGAGCTGTTCAATTTTAACCAGAACCATGTACACGTTTTTTTTATAAGAAAAAACTATATAAGAACATAAGGCTTCGAGGCCCGAAAATTTAAGAACATACTAAGGCTTTGAAGACTTAAAAACATGCAATTCCTTAAGAAATTACATCAAAATGCTCAAAAAATGCTGAAAATAAGAACATTTTAAGAACATTTTTAGGCTTCAATATCAAAAAGTTAAGAACATCCGAAGGCTTGGAAAATTTTTGCCGTTCTTATAAAAAAAAACGTATAATATAAGATAATTCTAAGTGAAGCCGAAATTTTTGTAATGTGTAATGACAATTTATATATCGAAATATTTCAGAATAAGAGAATTTAAAAATTTAACGAGGCCTTTTAGTTCAAAGATTGCCAATCAGAGGGAGGTAGTATTATATAATGAAAGGAAACTTTCGTCGGACAAACAAGTGTTTTTCTTCGAATCTTTTTAACTATGTACATACTTTAATAGGATTTTGTAAATTTTCATAAATATTTTTTTAAACAATTAAAAAAATTTTTAATTTTTTACGCATTATTTTTCTAATAAATCAATTTTTTGTAGTAATATAAAGATCAAAACTGAAAAAAGCTCCTTGATAATCCAATACACGTTTTATTCGACAAGGAAGTAGGAAGTTATGAAAATTATGCTCAATGTTTTAGAGTATTGTTTTCATAAGAATGGGAAATTTTACAAAACAACATTTTAGTTATATTTGTTTTGTTTGGGTGTATTTCAAAATAAATGCTTTGGAGCTGTATTTATGCTTTCTATCTCAGAAAATTACTGAACTTTTTTTTTGATGTATTCTTGTATTCGCGAAATAGTGGAGAATAATGAGTGTTAAATATTGTGAATGGATGATTCTACTTTTGTTCTTATTCTGCTTGTTGAAACATGGTAAGAACAATTTGTACAACCCTGTCTCACAGCCCCGGTGGGACTTTTTTCTCAACGGGGATAAAAATTCCCATTGAAATCCAAATAGAAATTCTATTGTTCAAAGGTTAATAAATTCAATGGGGATGGTTTTGAAGTGTAATTTTTAAACATTGAATATCGCACGGGATAGAATAAAAGTTAATTTCTTAGTGGGGCTGTAATTTTAGGGTATTTTCTTACCGGGGCCAAATTTTCCAGTGGGGCTGGAGTCCCAGTGGGTTTGTGACACAGGGGTGTATCTGTCGCCCCTGCATAAAGGCTTCAATCCTATACGCTAAGTTGTAAACTTTGTAGATTCTAAGGGTAATTGATAAACACATATCATCAAAATGGTAGGGGGCGAAACAGTTCAAAACTAAATAATATACAATAGACTGTTAAAATGCCCTTATCTCTGTCACTTGCACTTTGAAAAATAAAAGGGTTCTAGGAGTTCTAAGAAAGTTAAAATTTTTCTTTAGAAGTTTTTCCCAAAAACTGAAGATTTTCAAAATATCCTCGACATGAGCCTATGCGTGATTCTAATACGGACATTGTTTTTATTTTTTAGCAAATACACAAACATTTGATAAAAAATGTGAAGACAAATCGGAAAGGTGCCCGAAATTTGCAAATGATGGACTGTGTGATGAACAGGACACAAAACGATGGTATTGCCCACAGACCTGTTCTTGTTGCACTACCGTTGAGCCTTGTGGTAGGTTGTGTATAAATTTTAATCTTTTAGGTGTCTCATGCATTATGCACGCACTTTGTGAACATGAGTTTGCATAGTGAGGGAAAAAGGGGAAAGTGTCGACCTTTTGCACTGGAAAAGCTTTCTAAACTTAGTTAAAAGAGTGAGAGAGATGTATCCGGAACTACTTTTGCAAATTTGATTTTTGAGAGCTGACACACAACATTGTTTTCTCAAATATTACCTTATTTGGGCATTTCATTGACACTTCCTTCACGGTAAACTGTGTCGGTTGGAATTACTATCAAATAACACATGTTTCGATGTTGATTCTTTAACAATAGGACAGCAACCTTCAACTCCAGTTTATTACAATCCACCTACTTCTGTACCACCAACAACAACTGAATCACCTACAGAAACTTCCACAACAACTACTACTACAACCAGTACAACCTCTACTACACCACCACCACCAAGCCAAGATGGTAATGATGATATCTATCCAGTCACTACTCCAATTATACCAGTGACTCCGGAGGCACCATCTGAAACTCTACCCGTAGAACCACCAGTTACAGAGCAGGTAGCTCCACTCCTTCCTCCTCCCCCTCAAACTGACGTTCCCGCAATCACTCCACAAGAGGTAGACGAGAGTCCAAAAGATCCTCAAAACAAAAACAACTACAATATCAACATATTCTATGATTCTAAAGATAATTACAACATCAATGACCCAAACGCTGCCAACAAATTCATTCAATCCAAACAACAAAGTTTGAAACCTAGCCTGAATCTCAACCCACAAGAACCTCAACAAATTTCACAGGCTAATAATAAACCGAATCAACCACCATTAAATACAATGCAACATACACCAAGCAATGGAAACAATAACGCCCCTGTACCAAATCAACCGTCAAGCAATGGTCCACCAAACACAAATTCACCTGTACCAAACAGCGGAAACCAGCTACCACCTGTCCCAGCTCCACCCCCAGCTTCACAGCAGAATCCAGCACCTGTCATTGCACAGCCTCAGACGGTCCCAGTTCAACCTGCCCCTGTTCAAGCACCGGTTCAAGTTTCCAACCCAGCCCCTGGCCCGGCTCCAGCTCCGGCACCTATCCAGCAAGCTGGTCCAGCTTTGGGTACGTCTCCACAAACAGGAAAACAAGATCTCAAGAAAATAGCAAAAATTATTGCAGATAAAGTCAAAGATAAAGTTTCCAAGAAGATCTTAAACCCTAATCCTGCTCCTCTTAAAAAAACAGAAGACAGAAAAACAGAAAATCAGAACCGTGCGGCGGTGTCAGCGGAAAAGAAGCATTCAAATCCGGAACATAAGAGAGAAAACCACTAAAAAAAACTTATTCTTGATATGCGTAAGTCAAGATGACGTCATATATTTCATATATAACGAAAGCACCCGGATTTTTATCATCGTCTTACTATTTTTCGTACAGATAGGGCTGTCAAACCCAAGCTTTCTTCGGGTGTTTCCGCTAATAAAATAACTGACCACGTTTGGCTGCTTGATAGGCTAAACACCAAAATTAAAGCCCAATTTGAGCAGTTTTTACTTGTTCTAAAGGCTGTAGGGTAGGTTAAAAACCCAACCAAGCAAAAATGACTGAGTAGGTTAAACACTACAATTCAAGCCAAATGACTTGCGCATATCAAGAATTGATATAAAATTTTTATTACTTTGAAAGAATAAAACTGTGGTGGTTAAAAATTTAAACTGTACTTGTACATTTGACTATTTCCTGAAATCTATCATCTGAAAATATTTCATGACCCTACATAGCCGATCCCTATCGCTTTTTTACAAGAACAATTTTATAAGAACAATTTTATAAGAACAGGAGGCTGAAAAATGACCAAAACCTAAGAACAAATCAACAAAAGAACAATCCAAAAGCCTCGGATTTCAGAAATTTAGCTTTAGAAAGTACTGATTTTAACAGATTTTAAGCCCTTTAATTTCTTTAATAAGGAAACTAAGGGTATTGAGAACATCGTATGAACATTTAAGCTTGGAAATTTCAAAAAATTAAGAACAGCCCGGTCTGAGCTAAAATTTACAAGTTCTTATTACAAAAAAGCGTTTATCACTCTGAACTGTGTCGAAGAAAAAGCCGTGATCGTCTGACACGGGAAAAAACCTGCAACAAAATAGTAAAATCTTACAAAGATAATCTTCACTCATTGTCTCAACAAGAAAAATTGTCCTCGCAAAAAATTACTTTTTTTAAGTTGTAATACAATCAAGAGATCATTAATTGTCGTTAATTTGAGACTAGAGTTCCTAAACGCACGCAGTAACGAACGAACATACAGGGTCCAAAATAGAGGGAGGAATACCTACAAACTAATATCTAATAGCGGGGAGGGGGCGGCTATTAGGTACCCGAGAGTAATTAATAGTATTTAGTTTTCTTTTGACGAGTATGTAAATGCTCAACACTTTTCTACATTTAATTATAAAATATATTTTTAAAAACAAAGATACTATAAAACATTATTTCAATAAATACTCTTAAAATAATTGCATATTTTTACACATTATTTACATATTTCTACATTTCTTTTTCCGTTTCCATTTTCTGTTTCCGTTTCCATTGTCTATTTCCGTTCCCAATCGTCATCAGACCAATCGCTATCTTCATCTTCTTCATCTGAAAACATAAACAAAAACAAAAGTTACGCAATCTTTATATGGAGCAAGATATTAAGGGAATTTAAAACACTTACCAAGGCGAAAATAAAAAAATATAGTGTTTCCGGAATGCGGGTGAAGGAAAAAAGCTCTCATGCAGCCGGCCGGAAAATGTTTTTTTTGCTATTTTTGATAAGTTAATATCATTAAAATAGAACTTTAAAGATAACTTTTATGTACAAACATGAAGTAAGCCCTGAATACTAATGTATCAACTACTAACGAAAGTCTACGGCCGGGTCAGAAAATTTGTTTTTTTTAACCCGGCCGGTTTCCGGAAACACTACATTTTTTTATTTTCGTCCAAACACACTAATTTTGTGAGTAGCAAAAATCTTTAAAAAAAGCTGGTGGTGTTATGAAATGCCCTTCCCTATACCCGGGAAAGTTAACTATTCTAGGATACGGAAATCATCGTGCATACTAAACACTGTTGACCCTGTTCTCACGACAATCAGAGTCATGGCGTATCAGCGATATTATGATAGATTATGACCAAGTATTTATGTCATGAATGCTTCTAGTTTCTAGATTTTCTATGAAACTATATGATTCTTTGTCAAGAGGCACAAGAAGAGTATTATTATGTAAGCTTCACTTGATGTTCTCTAATTCGACGTTCTGCTATTCGACGCGCTCCGTTACTCGATCACATTGAAAGTCACCGTCAACAAGAAATTCTCATAAACGACCCCGTACTATTCGATGTGCTCCATTATTCGATCACATTGAAAGTCACCGTCAAAAAGAAATTCTCATAAACGGCCCCCGTACTATTCGAGACGTTCCCATTATTCGATGAAAACCCAATCCCCGTTGAAAATCGAATTAGAGAGCGTCAACTGTAGCTAATCTTACCTGAAGTAACGATGGTATGTTCTCTCATACCGGCGATTTTGCTTCGAAGGAAGGCACCATCTTCTCTCATGGTTTTCACTTTCGCTAAAGTTCCTTCGACTTGTTTCGATAAATTCAGTTGACGGACACGTTCTTGTATTGGCGTCTGAAAAAGAAATAGTAAAGTGAGTAGTAAATCAGCGACCGCAGTCGGGGCGACCCAAAGACTCATCTTTTAGGGGAAGGCGCTACTTTTTTCTCTGGAGTGCGTCACTTACCCTTGATCCTTCACTTAATTGCTGAGCATCAATCAGAGAGGCATCAACTACCATTTTGTGAATCTTTAGTATGACCCGGCTGGGGATCAAACCAACCAACCAACAACCTTGCTTGTTGTAGCTGGATGCTCTACCTTCATGCTACGGTCGCTAATAAACCATAGCATTTCTAAATCTTGGCTATTAGTACTAGTAATCGTATGGTTTGGATTGCACGACAAAACATACGATTCCGAGGTAATTGTCAGTAAATAATCATTAGTAAATCATAGTTTATTTAGAAAAAGGGAAAATTTTCTAAGGGGACAAAAGTGTCCCCCACCGAAGAGTGCAAAAAGTGGTAATAGTGCAATTAACGATTAATCGTACTCCTCTAAACCAATCAGATTCGAATAATTTTGCACGGCTGACGGTTATTAATATAATACTTGTGATATTTAAATTTAATGGTTCTTAGTACAGTTTACTCTCTCTAATTCGAATCTTTCTCTAATTCGAATAAATTTTTTGGGCAATTGAAGATCGAATAGGAGAAAGTCAATTGTATCACTACATTTGAGAGGCTTGGGATTTCCATATTGATAATCAATCCCCAGTTCTGAATTACATTAGCAAATTCTTGAAACATATTCAATTTTTTGTGTTTCATTCTTATATAAAGTATTTCTAAGTGCTTTTTTAAGAACAGTGGAATTACCTTTCTGAGTTTTTTGCCTTTCCGAATACTTTGAAGAAGTGAGTATCTATCGCCCTTGTCTGCTTTCTTAGTAGCTCCTGCTGCTGAAGCTGGTACCTTCTTCAGAGTTTTGCCTTTCTGAATACTTTGCATGAGTGAGTATCTTTCTACCTTCGCAGCAGGTTTCTTAGTACTCTTGGTACTCTTGGCGGCGGTGGCAGGAGGTGGCAGTGGTGGAGGCGGAGGTGGTGGTGGTGGTGGCGGGGGTGCTGGGGGAGGCAGTGATTGGCAGGAGTATTCAGAGGTTGGAGGTTGGGCGGAGTATAGTGAGTATAACGATTCAGCAGGAGGCGGTGGGGCGGAGTATAGTGAGTATAATGATTCAGCAGGGGGCGGTGGGGGCGGAGGGATTATTGATGGTCGGGGTGCTGAATAAGGTTTAGAAGATTTCTCGGATTTAGAAGATTTCTCGGATTTAGAAAATTTTTCGGATTTAGAAAATTTCTCGGATTTAGAGGATTTCTCGGATTTAGAAAATTTTTCGGATTTAGAGGATTTCTCGGGTTTAGAGGATTTCCCGAGTTTAGAGGATTTCCTAGGTTTCTCTGATTTAGTAGGAGGGATCGGCTTTTTGGATGCCTTTGGAGACTTAGACTTTTGTTTAGTGATTTTGGTCGTAGGTGGCGGGGGTGGAGGTTGAGATGGCGGAGGCGGTAAATCAGATTCAACATTCTTCTTTCCACTGCCACCCTTTTTCTTTTTCTTCCTTCCAGAAGGTTCAGGTTCAATCACCAGTTCAGATGGATGTTGGGGATGATTGTGATCCGAGTGTGCAAAATCTAGCAAACCACTTGGTGGAGCTGGTAAAGCATAATGTGAATTGAAAGCAGATCCTGGTATGCTAAGATTGGATGACCCTAGAAATAAAAAAAGAAAGAAAAATTTTAAATCCTAACTCCGGAAATATAATCTTAATGAAACATATATATATAAGTCCTAGCTCCAAAGAATGCTGAAAATGACCCCTCCCTCAGATAAAATAAACAAAGTCTTTCTTCTCATGAAACTAAGATCAAAAGAACAAATTGAGAATAATGGAAAATTAGATTCCAGAAATGGCAAAAAATGCTGATATTTAAGCTCCTTTTAAGTCAATAAGTGCATAAAGTAAAGATATTAAGAACATTTTCAGAGAAATTAGAGAGAAAACATCACGAAAAAATAAGAAAAACCGAGCCTCAGTAAAAATTTACTGGTTCTTATAAAAAAACAAGTTTAGTTGTCTTTGTTGTCCACAACGTTATTTCACCATTCACCAAACTTCCTTAAAAACGTCAAATGGACGTTGAAACAACGTATGTCAACTGTCACTAGCGAGTTTTTATATACCGCAGAGCACTATATACATAATTCGGTACTGTACCTGGGGGCGGATGGTCCAAAGATTTCATCAGGTCTGTGTAATTGATGTTTGGAAGAAATACCTTCATCCTGTAAAATAAAGATGTGCATGTGGAAATAAACAAAACAATGAACTTATCTCGAAATGATTGTGCATCTCGTTTGAAACAGAATGTTAATAATACAGTAGAGTCTCTTCAACTCGAACCTCTATAACTCGCATGTCTCCTTAACTCGAACAAATTTTCTCGTCCTTTCAGTTAACAATGACTTATAAACTAAACTACATAACTCCAAACTTCCTTACCTCGAACAAATTTTTTCAACCCTTCAGTTAACAATGACTTATAAACTAAACTACATAACTCCAAACTTCCGTAACTTCAACAAATTTGGGTACGTACATGTTCAGTTATGGAAACTCTACTGTACAAAGAAACAGTTTTTTACACCCATTAATATTCTCCAAATCTTTGAAAAATATAGTGACCCAAAGCCCTGGCAAGGCTATTTAAAAGACATATCTAATCCAAAATCAAAAGAAAATGATACAAAAAGAATCTTACGGAGGGCCAGTCGAGCCGTTCTTTTTCTTTTTGAATCGGTTTTTCAATTTGCTGATGAAACCGATGGCAAATGTTGTCTTCTTTAGTTCACTTTTTGCTATGTCTGAAGATCGAAAAAAGTAGAATTTAAGTAACGAACGAACGAATTTAGAAACATTTAAATAGCAGCAAAATCAAATAGATAACCAGACAGTAATAATTGCTTATTTTCAAATTAGCCGATCGTCAGTTGTTTGCCGGATCAGTTATTTAGATGAGAGCTTAAAATGCAATTGAAGAAAACTACCAAAAGCGAAAAAAAAAATCTTGGTAAACATACCCTTTTTATTTAAGAGTTTGACTCTTCTCCGAATTACTTTCCCAACAAATTGACCTTCGTCGACATCAACGAATATCAAACCGTATTGTTGATCATTCTAAAATAATAAGAAGATGATAATTGATTACCTAGCCTTGATCATTTATATACCCTGGTTTCTCGATCCCGGCCAAGCAAAAATCATTAAACACTACTCAAGGCTATTGAAAAACTTTTTTTAAACAGAAAATTTCTTTGAAATACAAATTGGCCTACATCGAGTATTGCTACCATTAGGGCAAGCAATGTTCTAAACAATTGGAGAAAATTTCATTATTTGTCTGAAAATTTTGTTGTTATTTCTCACCGGTGAAACGAAAAAATGATAAGTAGGAGCATGAAGGTGTAGGAGGGATAGGCTGGAGTTTTTATAAGAAACTTCACTTATTGGTCATTTGAACTAATAGAGATGACGCGTTCTTTAGAAAAAGTAATAAAACTGTTTTTATTACATGTTAACGACCAACCAAATCAAATAAGAGCTTGCAAAAACTCCAGCTTGTCCCAAGTAGGAGGGAGTCGGAATAAAAATGTATCGAGTTGGGTGACCAATGTGCATTTCGAGAGTGTAGAATCCGTGAAAAAGACACAAATCAAAAACATACTCGGTGAAACCTAACAAATAAAACACCAAAGACTTGGAAAATAGTATCTAATAAGGTTTTTAATAAATTATCTACCAGCAGACACGTGTTTTTCAACCCAACGACTTATCAGTGCGGCTCGGGTAAGCGAGTATAGAACTGCTGTTATCACCAGAGTGCTCAAAACGCTAAATGTCTATTATCAGTGCTATAAGAAACTCTTTTCGCCAGAGAAAGAGCAGAAGCCTAGCTTAATTAAGACGTTGTTTAAACGTTGCTGTCCAGCTTCGTTCTCAAATATAACGATTCCGAAAACAAAATATCTCTTACCGCGTCCATGAATGAATGGAATGCTTCTGTTAACAATTTATACCTCAAAAGTACTGTGATTTCAAAACAGTAGAATTGCTCAAATGTCTAAAAAACAAGGAAAAGAAAGACAAAAGCTGGATTGGCATAGGCTGTTTTAGACCATGTCGAACTTATCAGTCGGAAGAGATTTGTAACTGTAATTTCGTTGTCTTATAACGAGCGTTGCACTCCTTCGCATGTTTCCGACGCTCTTGCTCTATCCATGATATGCACCACTGGAGAGTCTTCTGAGAACTTTTAAGATTTTCCACCCAATACGTCACTTAAACAGTAGAAAAAGTGACGTATAGGCCCGTTTCATGTGACGTCACATGTTTACATCGGCTCGTTACGACCCGCAAAACGGCCCGACTTTCAGAGGCAAAAAAGACTGGAGGCACGCAGTTTATTTCAATTTTCTCAGAATCTAGAAGGAATTTTGAATATAAATTTTAGTATGTTATCTAATAACTATATAGGATTCTTATACTAAAATTTCATGAAATGGCCCGATCTTGTTCAACTTGTATGTGACCACTATAAACACCAACGGTCCGAGCACATACCTGCTATATGCCGATGATACTACGCTACTCCGACACACAAAGATCCAAGAACTGCAGAGCGCCATCGAATCGGTCCAAAATGAAATAGACAACATCAACCTTTGGTCTGAGCAAAACAATCTTTGTCTAAACACAAAAAAGACAAAAATGACAATCTTTTCGACCAGACAACTTGCACAACGCCATTCCCTCGCGGAACTCGTCACGGTTATCAAAAGCGCTGGACAGGATATTGAACAGGTCAAAAATTTCAAAATTCTCGGTGTTAGATTTAATGAGCATCTAGACTGGACTGAACATGTCAACCATACTATGAGATCTTGTTTTGCCACGTTACGCTGCTTAAAACGATTCAAGAACACCGCATCATGGCAGCAGCGCAAGATGCTTATGGAGTCACTGGTTCTCAGTAAACTGACATATGGCATCGCTTTACTATCCGATGCTACAAAAGCCCAGATTGAGCGTCTTCAGAAAGTCCAGAACGCCGCCGCTGGCTTCGTGCTCAAACGTTATGCCAGAACCAGCGACGTAATCGATCTCGAATGGTTACCAGTTTCTGAGATGGTTGATCTAACAATCGCCAAGATTGCCCATAGCGCTCTCCACAACCCCCAGCTGGCCGTCATACCTCAAACTCAATAGACAACCGGATCCAGACAGAGAGCTCCGAAATGGTAATTTGGTCGCACATGACATTGAGGACACATCTCGTCTAACTGGCACCTTTGCACATGAGGCCGCAAAATGCTTCAACAACTTGCCTGTTGATATCAAACGAATTGACAAAAAGGAAAAGCTTTGCTGATAAATGCTGGAATTTTTATTTGATAGGGCGCTAGCCAAATCTCTAAGCTAATTCAATTCAACCTCGAGTCACAAACTTAATCAACACAGTCGATCTAGTATCTGATACTTACGTGTAGTCTTTAGCATTTGCAGCCTAGTCTATTTTCTAAGGTCATTTATTTTCAATCACTTGCTATATATTTGGACTCACTCTTCTTGTGTTTTCTAGCCCACCAGCGATTCTAGCGTTCCCCTTTTGATATATTTATTTTATGTTAATATTTATTTTATTTTATCTAAAAACATTGTTCTAGCATTTTATATTCCTAAATGAGACCGAACCTATATTCTATTTTACCGCAGCCATTCCACAACATTTTGCCATCACAATATCTAACAAATTTAACCGAATGGTTTTAGTTTTGATGTTAATTCGATGTTGCGCTATTACGTCTAGTCTATTCTAAATTCGAATTTTCTTCTCAGTTTGATCTCCTATGAATATATTAAAATATTATCATATAAGTAGTTTTTCTCCCTAATATTTAATATTTACTATTTCATTGCATAACTAGGACTTTGACAACCTACACAATTCGACCTATGTGTTTTTTATCTATATCATCTTATCCGACGAACCTATTTTTCAGCGTCTTCTATATTAGGTTGCCCATTGATTTACTATTTCTATACTATGTAGCCAACCAGCCCACTAAGCTTCCTTTAATGATTTAGCTGTCCACTTCGTATCAGTTTGAATCGTAGAATTTTATATACATTTATATACATAACATATACATAAAATATTTCAACTTCTTGTAAGAAGAACCAATATACTTTTGGAGATCAAGAAATTAATGATGAAAAAAAAAAAAAAAAAAAAAAAAAAAAAAAAAAGAGATTTTGAATAATAAAATCAAAACTGTCTTTTTCCAGCGAGCGCTTCGTGTTTTCTGCCTCTGAAAAACCGTAACTATTTTGGCGCATGCGCATACAAACGCGAAAAATCAAAACATTGAAACAGGTCTATTGGGTGGATCAAAAACAGAAAAGTTGCATAATTTCGTGAAGTCATTGCAGTGACGCATATTACTAGTTACACGGTCTTCTCGAGGTGGGATACGGGATATACAGGGTCAGTAAAAACCGTATTGGTGGCGAGGCTTGCCGAGTCCCAATACGGTTTTTACTGATCCCTGTATATCCCGTATCCCACCTCGAGACGACCGTGCAACGGATTTATCCCGTTGAAGTCCCTTTGCATGTGTTCCAAAAGCACGAAAATTTTTCAAAACTCTCCAAGCAGATACTTACAATAAAGAGCAAACTGTAAAAGCGGGATATGTGAAAGTGACATTTTATTGCATCGCAATTGAAAGTCTTGCTCAATCCATATCAACCAAACAAAAATAAAAATAAAAATAACTTAAATATTTTCTGCATCCTATTGACACAAACATTCTCAATCACTGTTTTCCACTTGTTTTATTTTGTCTTTTCAAAACAAAACATTCGAATTTTGACAGCTCTGTCGTCCACCATGGCTTCCTGTTGATCGAATGGAAATCTGAGTCGTTTTTGAGCTGGTTATAGGCTTCCAGAGAACATGACTTTAAAGCATTCTGAAGGATTTCAATGGAGTCCATGTTTTCGGATTCAAGTGTCTGAAAAGTCATAGAATTCAATAATGACTTGTATCTTTTTAAGAATGTTTCATTTTTCCACATGAAGCTTGGTACAAAATCTTCTTCGATGTATTTGACTTGTGGTATGGATTCTGAGTTTGTTATTGCTTTGTAAACTGTCGATACTGGTAAATGGTCACTGATGTTCAGAAAGTTTGGATCAGAAATGACTGTGTCTGAAAATTGGTTTATGGAGTTTGACGAAACGCAGATGTGGTCAATGTATGACTGATTTGGAAGTGTAGGGTGGTTGTATGTGTAGCATGGACCAGAGCCATGGCTTATGTCGATTGGTATGAGGTTGTTTACTGATAAAAAGTTCTCTAGAACTTTCGTCAATATGCAATGTCTTCTTTTTTTTCTCAATCGAATGCGAGGAAGACAGATACGGTTTATATCCCACCTCCACGTGATGTCTTTCGACCAATGAAATCGCGAGAATCTTACTGATGCGGGATAACATGAATTATCTTAAATCCGCCAGTGATTGAATATCATAGGAGAATGAATACGTTAAATATTTCTATTTCGTATACTAGTACTAATAAGTTTGCCAATAATTTTGAATTTTTAGCAATAAAACTAGTGGCAAACACTTGGGCTATTTTGGGTGCTTTCGTATAAAACACTACGTCATGAATACCGTTGGAAAGATAATCTAAAACAGTACAACGTTATACGATTCATTAAATTACCCAAAATCAACAAAGATTGGTTTTCTTAAAATTAACCTTACGGAGATAATCTTTCTGTAACTTCGATAGTAAAAACTCTACATAAAGTAAAAGATCGGAGATCACTGGTCGAAATTGACGTAACGGATGAAAAAAGTAGAACTTCCTTCAATTTTTTTTTGTTCGCCTGAAACTTTTTAATGACGTAATCTTTTCTTCAGGCAAAAAAGGTTAAGAAAGAAATTGTTGCCCATTTTGCACGAAAGCGGAGACCTTTTTATACTATAAAAAGATAATTACTGTGTTATAAAAATCTGCTCTCCTACACAAACTTTGCGCCCCTCTTGTCTACGCTACTGCTTTGAGGACTTTGAGCTGGTCCCGGGGGGGGGGCGTACTTAGGCAAATGAAGGGTACGGTATGTGCCACCCTTAAGGGTACCTTTTTTGGACTTCCAAAGTCCCTTTAAGGGTCGGAAAAATTCAGAAAATCAAATCTCAGTCCCACTAAGGGTCGGAGTAATGGAAAAATAGGAAAATTTCAACTTTTTACCCCCTGAAAGATCGAAATTTGGTCAAAATTGGTCAAATTTGTCCTGCTAAGGGTCGTAAAATTCCCAAAATTTTCCTTAGTTTTCTCCTTTTTAGCCCCGGAAAGGGTCCAAAGTTCGAAAGTCGGGCGGCACCTCCCCCGTCAGCTCGCAACCCTTCCTAGTATCCCCCCTCGGGAGCTGGTATGGGGCCGTTTTTGTAAATGCAGAGTTTCAGATATGGCTGAAAGGGAATTTGCTCAGCGAAGCTGTACATTGAAGTAGCTGAGGGTTTGATGGGTGTTCAGAGGGCAAAGTTCCCGAAAAAATATTTCCATATGTAGATAATATTAGTTATTTTTGTTTGTAAACAACCAACAAGTTCAATTCCTAGAAAATAGCTTTTCTATTTTGGATTGAATTTCAAAAACTTAGATTGAGTATTTTAGCCGGTATACGGACACAAAGTGCTTAGAAAAACCCCTCTGCCCGGCCAATAAGATTTTAATAGAGTTTTTACCTGTAAGTCTAGTAAATGTATGAGATGATTTTTATCACGAAAATTCTTGACCACACAAACAACACATGTCATTTTTAGTTTCCAGTCTTCTTTCAAACCATCTATTATCCATAGTTGAGCAATACTCATCGCCATACACTGTGCAAGAAATATTCAATTCAAAAATATTTTATTAGAGAATATTAAGTAGACAAAATTAATTCTATAAAACAATTTTTTAGCTCGAAAAAAGCCTTAAGATTCCCCAGAAACTATATAATATACATGTTTGTTTTTTTAAGAAACTAGTTTTACCAAGCAGCCTCAATGTTTCTTACATGTTTCTAAACTTTTTGACATAATCAGATTATTTTTTATGCAAAGAAAAAAAAGCATTTGTTTTGATTGGAAGGTTCTTAAAAAACCGAATTCAAAAATGTTTTTTTTCTCATTCTCAGTCTCAGCATGTTTCTTAGATGTTTCTTAGTTTTTAGGCATTCTGAGCCTCATGTTTCTTAAAAGTGTGTTTCTTAAAAAAAAACGCGTGTGTACACTTGAAAGGAAACAGGCGGTTCTCCCTGGTACCCCTGGTAACAGACTACTGGTATAGATTTCTGGCATCAACGTTCACTTGAACTTTGGCCCCGTCCCAGCAATCAATTTAAAATGATGGAAAATCAGGATAGGATGAGGACTGATGAAAAGTTGGTTTTAACAAATAAAAAAGTACGAAATCCTGAAATTGGCCAAAAAAAAGATTAAGGAAAAAACGTTATACCTCGTAATCACTATCCATGTCGTTTATAATGGAATCGCATTCGTCTCTATACAACAACCTAGACACCACATGACCATTGTCAAGGGTTACTGGAATACTTTGTTGTTGTAGCAACTCCAAGGAAACGGTTGACGGGATGGGTAATGGCGGACGTGATTGGTATTCAACTAATGGTTTGGACATTTCTGCAATGTTGCTGTAGACGATCGCATCTGAAATTAAACAACGAAGAGTCACTTTAGAGTCTTAACTTTTTGGGACGTTCTACGCACCAGTATAGTAGCGTAGCCAAGAAGATTGCAAAATGCATAACACCGCGATTATCCTTTTTATACAGTTGACCAGTTTACTTTCTCAAGGGGAATTGGGCACAGCAATTATCTATTATTGAGCAGATAATGTGTCAAAAACGAAAAATAGACCATAAAAGTTTTTTATAAGAACAAATTATAGAAACACAGGCTTTGATGACCAAATATTAAGTTAACAAATTTCAAGGCTTCACGGACTCTAAAATACTCAACTTTATTAGGAAATCGCAAAATTTTTTCAAAAATGACTCAAAAACTCAACAAGTTAAGAACAGTACACACGGTTTGGATAATTATTTTGTGTACCGAAATATCAAAAAAACAAACTTATAAACATCTTCTGTACCGCTAATCTAAAGGTTTTAAGTGAAATTATTATCGAAAACCTCTCTTTTTGGATACACGATATTGTAAGCAAAAAAAACAATAAAGTACCTGGATTAGATGCATCTAAAGCTTTGTCTACCATTATGGGGTTATTCGTCTGTGTATGCGTAGTACGGAAAAAAACGACCCGTCCGTCAATCATTTTAGTTGAAACATCAACTTTTTGTGGCTCAAAACGATCCATAATACGCTGTGTATTTGTTTTATGATGTCTCTGTCTTTGAATTTGTTCTTTAACCAGAGCCATGAATTGATCATTAGTGCGTTCATACTCCTTAGTATATTGCCGATTCTCTTCTTGCACACGACCAACTGCTAAACGGAACGCGCGGTGTGCCTGACGGTCGAAAAGAGGGTTCTTTTTCAGGCAAGAAGGGCGGTATTCTTTTTCAGTGTCTACCGCTAAAGTTTTTTGCACTTTTTGCGGAACGTCCACCACTTTGCGGAGAGGTACTTTGAAGATAGAGTGTGTGGATTTTTCTTTTTCTTTTTTCTGATGACGATGTGGTTCGTGATCTTTATGATGATGTTCCACTTTCTTAAGTTTAACGCCGTGTAAAAAGGGCTTATCGTTTTCGTCTGTGTGGCCATGTTTTTTACCCCCAGAGGCCGTACTTCGGCGATGGTGCCGGTGTCCAGGGGTCGTTTCCTTTTGCGTAAGAGTACGACTTTGGCGATGATGATGTGCTGGAGAGTCATCCAAGTGTTTGATCTCACTTTTCTCTCTTTGTTGTGCGAAGCGGGGATTGTTAGAAAGGTGACGGCCAATAGTTTCCGCATCCTCTTTCTGCTTAGCCGGTGACTTAGCCGGTGTTTTTCTTAACTTTATCCCACCATAAATAGCATTAGAGTGTTCAGGGCCCACTGAAATTTTTCGATTCTTTTTTTCTGCAGTCGGCGGTTGAGATACGCCTGATTTATTCTTACCGATTTTCGATTTCTCACTAGACACCAAAACATTTTCTGATTTACGTTTGACAGCTTCGTGAACATCATGTAGGAGGACTTTATCAACCACATTTTCAGCACCTCCGTAAATCTCTGATTCGTTTAAAATCTCATCATAAAAGACATCATCCTGGACACTAACACCAGGAAGGCCCTCATTATCTCCATAAGCGCTATAAACATCGTCATAGTCGTAATTATCATAAACATCGTTATCTCCGTAAGGATTATCTCCATAGTTTCCTTCATAGGCATCATATTCTCCCTCATTTTCTGCTCCTTCAAAATGATCAATATCCGCGCCTTCCAACTCGTGCCAATCTTCGTAATCAGCATAATCATCATAATTATTTGCCTCATTTGCTGCATTCTCGGCCCCATGCTCCTCATACGGCAAGTCGTAATAATTCTCATTAATTTCGTAATAAACATCGTCGTAAGGAGCGTCATGACCCTCGTAAACATCATCGTAATGGTTACTATTATTCTGCTCAGGTGTGTCGTAAAAAGCTCCATCGTAATAGTCATCTACGAGAGTGACGGCACTCTCAACGATCGGGGGTGGGGGCGGAGGGAGATTAGGCGTCTTTGACTTTTGCTTAGGGACAATTATACCCGCTTTCTCTGCCGCTGATTTCCCTGATGTGAACGGTTTTACATTAGGTGTTTCTGGGAGTTTTCGTTTGGGTTTAGATATTGTTTTAGGCGGTGGCGTTGTGGCTGCAGTTTTAGTTTTGGCGGAGGGTGTCGGCGGCTTGTGCTTCTCCTTCTTTGGTTTATCTTTCATAATTTTTTTTTGTGGTTGACCGAAAGTGGTTTTACTTGCAGTTGACAGCTACATCTAAAATACGAAAACCATAACAAAAATTACAGTATTTTTGATCAATATACGAATATAGCGCTCTTTCGTCTAAGATTCCCCTTTCAAGACTAAGATTTTGCTGATTTCTTCAGGATTACCAGCTGCTACAATCATGGACAAAACATTTGAGACAAAGGGAATTTCACTGCGAAATTTCAAACACCACAAATGATTTTTAAGTGCGTTAAACTACAGTTGGAAAGTAAAGTTTTAACTCTCAGTTTTAACATGAGACTTAAGACTAAGTAGCTTAGGATCTCAGAATTTAAAAGCTCAAATTTGCTCCAATAAGGCTTAGAATATAGCCTGGAAACCACCGAACCCCTCCAAAATCGAAATATTCAATGAAAGAAAGTTGAAGTGCTAAAATAGCAATTCTTTAAATCTAAATAACTTTAAATTCTTAAAAACGTTAAAATACACTCAATATGTATATATAATCTCAATATGTTTCGAACATGATTGTAGTAAATATAGTAAAGGGTTGTTTCCAAATGTACAGAAAAAACCTTGTATTAAATTGGAAAACCGGCAAATTGGTCCTGGTATTTTTAGTTGAATGACAGTAGAATCTTAGCCAAAGCGTTTTTTCCGAAAATTGAGCATGAAAATTCTTAAAAATTGGCCAGAAAAATTCCCCTAACTGAAAAGCAACTAACACTTGCAAACAGCTTCCAAGAAACCTCCAAGAAATTTACAAAAAATTATAAATTGAAATAATGACAGTCTTACCTTGCTTTGTTTTGAGCCACCTGGACAAAAAATTTGAATTGAATATATTTTTTAGGTTAATGAAAACAAAGCAGACGTCAAATATTTTTACAAGAAAAAATACTGACGTCAAATTAAATTTTTGAAAATTCGTATAGTGCTTAGCCTATACTAGACATCACTCGCGTTGTTTCTACGCAATTAAAGTCTATTTCCACTTCGAAAATTTTCAATTCAAATCGTCATTCAAGCTATTACAACAGCCCGGTTCATCAACTTTTCTATACCGAAGTTTATTGTCATCTAGTTTTGTAGCGAGTTGAAAAAGAAACTTACAGTTTTCATAGGCTGTTTTAGACCCTGTCGAACTTATCAGATGAAGGGGTTTGTAATTGTAATTTCATTGTTTTTTAACGAGCGTTGCGCTCCTTCGCATGTTTCCGAGGTACTTACTCTTTTGTCTTAAATCCGCCACTGCTATTATGTAATTGGAGGACTGTTGGAAAATAATGTAAAGGCAAATTTTCAAGATAATTTCTCAATTAACAGAAGTTTTACCAAAAATCTAATATTTTACAAAAATTTATATACCGAAAAAAAATAATACTCCATTTTCATTATATAAAAAATAAATATCTAAAGTACAAAAATACATGATTTCGTTGGATTTCGCCAATCTACACTCCAAACTCGCCAAAAATTGTCGACATAATAGCATAACCAATGATCCATTCCACTCACTTAACAACCTCAGGAGCCTCGTCCGTTAATATAGGATAAACTTCCCCGAAATTTACAATATGTCCTTGTTCAACTTTGTCATGCCATTCTGCATACCTCGATTTGAAAAGGTTTAAAAATTTAATCTCATTTCTTAACATGAGTTCACATTTGAATTTTAAGTCTCCATCGATGATGGTCCGCATTTTATAACCTTTAACATAGACTTGAGAGTAAGCTTCCTCTACAGCCTCGTCCTCAATACAAATATCACTATAATATTTCCGCCTCGCTTTCAATTTGCTGACATCGTCATAAAAATCAGGACCCTCTTTATCAACTTCTCTCCAAAATTTACGTTCAAAATATCGATAGAGCGCCATATCAGCATTATTCCATTTTTCGATTTTCATGATAGTTTCATTCAACATTGGTTTTGATGGTCGATTTTTATTAAGGCGCTCATTCAGTTTAAAATACACAACGTCGTCGATTTGCCAGCATAATCGGCGTCGCAAGAGCGTCAATGATTCGTCAAAATGTTCCGTCAATAAAACTAAATCAAAATCATGACTCAGAGTATTAATAGCATTGTTCACAATCGTCTCGTTGTTAAAGTCACCATAATCTAAACCTAAATCATAAAATAGTGGATTCCTTATTAAATTTAAGGATGGATATTTTCTGGCAGTCGAGACAATGGCGTCATTGGAGACTGGATTATCAAGGAAATATTTCATCGGGTCTGGCTTTTCCTGAATATTAAGCATATAAGCGAAGCTGAAATATTGGAAACTTGATTCGAATTGCGATACAGGGTTTCGTAGAATTGTAACGTAGAAGGTCGATAAACGAGGGAAAACGCGATTCATTGCTTCACGACTATATCGCGCGTGATTGGCGAGTATATTCGGCCGCGTGAACGTATCCGCGACCGCACTAAACCGGAATTTATTGGGCCATAGAAAATGATATGAATCTTTATGACGTGGTAGAAGCGTGGTGAGGTTGTTCATCTCGGCGAAACGGTTCAGAATATTTGTGATGGTAGAGGATCCAGTCTTGTGCGTTTTCAAGAAAAGTACGTGCAAAGTTGGATCACATGTTTCTTTGGTCAGGTCACCTGTGATAAATTTTAAACTATTTTGCTGACTTTTGACCAGTTTTGTCAAATGTGAGACGTTGATGTTGTTTACTGACGAGGGCGGAGTTTCTTGATGGTAAATGGCGGGTAGATTTTTTATTTGGGTGGTGAGTTGATCCTTGAGAAACGCATGAACCCTGAGTGATAAGATAAAAGAAATTTTTCAAGATTAATTGTATGTAGATTATTTAGTCACAAAGGACTAATGATGATTTTTTGATTGATACTTTTAAAGCCGGCGCGAATTCAGTAGATCACAACATTTTTACGAATCCAAGAGAGGTACATGACACTTCATTTTGATAACCTGTCGCTTTTGATTAAAATTTGAAGCCCTTTTAGAGATTTTTAAAGGGGGGATCTTCAAATCTTAAGGGTTTAGATAAAAATTGAAAAATTAACAAGGGGGCTTTTATTTGGCACCTGAGATAATAGATAATTGGGAGTTCGTATTTCAATCTTTTGGGTCTTTTTCAACGATGGACACGGTTAGCTTCTGATTTGACTGGGAATAACGGGAAATCAGCACTTTTACCGCCCTCAATTTTGCGGGTCAGAATTTTCCCCAATCACTTCAGTCAGTTCGTCATCATCAAAAGGGTAATTATGTTAATTTGCTAACACATGCAGCTTTATCGGATGAGAGACAATTTCCACTTTTTGATAAGCTCCCACATTCATTTCACATTCGATAAAAATCATACAGTTGTCTCTCCCTAATCCGATCTTTATGGGACCAAAAATTTTCTTCGGATTACAGAAAGAATCGAATTACAGAGAGTAATTCAATCCATTTTCCAAATGAAGGGACCAATGTTGTAGTTCGAATTATGGAAGTTCGAATTAGAGAGAGAGTTGACTGTATACCCTTTCAAATTTCAAAGAAAACAACATACCTTTGATAAGAGGTGAAATAACTTGAAGCATTCTTTTCCCGATTAAACACATATTGTACAACCAGTAATAAACTCGTGATGGCACACAATAACAAAATCAATTTCCGAACCATTGACCAAGCACACGGCATTTTCGTTTAATAGCCAACTTAGGGTCGACTACTTCTTCATGTTTCATAAAGTATTTTTCATTTTGTCCCTTTTTGTTTTCTTCTTTCTTGTAATAATTCTCCTAAATATAGTGTATCAAAATAATAATTCTTGAAGAATACATCCTTTTCTCACACACCCGGCGAGACCAGATTTTAAAGCCCGAAGGGGCTTTAGAAAGGGCTTTGTACATCTATGGGTGAGACCCCCTCCCACTGGAAAAACTGGCCAAAATATCGTTCCCAGTGGAAAATTATACTCCCTTTTTTGTGCGCGCTAATCAAATAAACAAATCCTCACTGCAAAATATTGTACTATTTTTTCCGTCTCCACTCAATTTTCTGACTTGAAAACAATGGAATTAAAATCCCCACCAATAAAAAATATGGTAATATCATTCCCCATCGAGTTTCAGTCCGTTATTTTTACCCCCACTGGCTCGAAAAAATTCTACCGGGTCTGTGAGAAGGAGTGTAAGAATGAAGATCTCGGAATTACAGTTTACGCTCTCTAATTCGACGTTCTACTATTCGATAAGCGTCGTTTATGAGAGTTTCCTGTAGACGGTGGACTTTCAACATTATCGAATAATGGAGTGTATCGAATAGTAGAACGTCGAATTAGAGAGCGTAAACTGTATTTCCGAGCTCTTTATTCTCACACCCCAAATTTACTTATACCCCTTGAAATCATACTAGAGTACATCGACTGTATCCAAAAGCTTGAACAGACCTTACTGAAAAGCACTCGCTAAGATATATTAAAACTCCATCTGGATAAGGCTATCACTGTTCTTCAACAGCATTTTGCCGATTGGCAGTGTGAAGGAATCGATTTCTTATCTCTCTAAAGGTCAATTTTCGATTTTTGGCTCAGACCCGTCACCTAACAAACCTAGTACCCCCACCGGGGGTCTCTCTTTATATCCAACTTGTACAATCATGGACAAAAAACTTGAGACAAAGGGGATTTCCCTGCGAAATTTTAAACACCACAAATGATTTTAAGCGCGTTAAACTACAGTTATCATGGACAAAAAAATTGAGACAAAGGGGATTTCCCTGCGAAATTTTAAACACCAAAAATGATTTTAAGCGTGTTAAACTACAGTTGAAAAGTAGAGTTTTAACTCTTAGTTTTAACATGAGACTTAAGACTCAGAACCTTGGGATCTCAGGATTTAAAAGCTCAGATTTGTTCCGATAAGGCAATAGAAGCCACGGAACCCCTCCAAAATCGAAATATTCAATAAAAGAAAGTGGAAGTGCTAAAATAGCAATTCCAATTCCCAATTCCAATTCCAAATAATGGTCTATATCAAATACTGTAAGCATACTCAAAATTCAAAAACAATCTGAAAATTAAAACTTTGTAAAAAAAATCTTTGCGGCTTCTGATTCAATTTCCTCAGCTAAAGTTTGATTTATTGCAGAAAATGATCTTTTGAACTTACGATCTTGTTAAAGCACATTTTGAGGATGAAACAATAGTTGTTTTGTCTCGTTCATAACAAAACCTATTGTTTGTTTACATATAAAAAAGTTGTTAAAAACTTATTTAAAAAACTGATTTTCTGGTATTGTATGTAGGATTTAGTTAGGTATTACATACTGTTGCAAAGAATTTGTTTATTTTGGTGGATAAGATTTTTGTCGTTTCTGATTTGTTTAATAAGTTATTTTAGTCAAGCCAAAACACTTCATTTTTTCTTTGAAATGTTGACCTTGAAGCCTTATTCTTTTAAATCTCCGGCAATGCCACTCAGTGTTGAATTTATTTTTGTGAGAAAGGAGATACCTGGATGCAGAAATTTTCATCTAGCACGTTAAAGCTCTAAGACCATGTTCTCACGTAACGGTTCCGTTTCGCTCCGATTCAAATTGAAGCCATTCTATTGGTTAGAAGTTTCGTAAAATTTGAACTTAACCAATAGAATGGCTTCATTCCCTCTCGGAGCGAAACGGAACCGTAGCGTGTGAACGTGGTCTGAAGTTCGGGAAAATCTGCCCATTCCTTTAAAGCTTTAGCGTCGGCGGCCGCCAATCCACTATCGGAATATCAAATAAGGAAGGGTGGTCACTCGACGACAAGAGGCGCCTTTGAGTGTTAACTGCGGCGCTTGTACACGACTTTGTACGACCAACGAAAATCTTGTGAATTTTTGTAGATATTGCAGATACCTGAGCTATTCCCAACGAAAGTCCATTCGCCTTGCGTGTGCTAGTTCTGGTATCATATGGAAACCATGTCAGTATGAGAAAACAAATGCACATAAGAGTGGTGCCCACATTGCAGATAAAAGAGTCCACACTCAAAGCGTAAACGTTTTTTTTTATATAAGGAACTCGAGGCTGAAAATGGTCCAAAAAATAAGGAATTGTTTAGGAACTGCTCAGGCTGAGAATAAGGAAACAAGTTTTAAGGGACAGTATAAGATGGTTATCCAAACTTAGCAGCTATGTGAATAAGGAACTCGATAAGGAACTTTGAGGCTGAAATTCTCTGTAAAAATAAGGAACTCCAGGCTCAGACCAAAGTTTAAGGTTCCTTATAAAAAAAAAACGTGTACTGACTTTAGAACACAACCGTTTGAAGCTTTCAATTGAACTGAAACTTGGTGAAACATATTTTCCCTGAACAAAAACTTGAATAAAAATATTTTCCTGTCTCTTTCAAGTCTATTTTAATATACAGCTTTCTTGTCTTTGGTAATACTCGAGTCTTGCAAGTTACTGATCGCTAAGGCTAAAAAAGAAAGTAAAGCACAGGGTTCATTTGAGCTGAGGCTGGACATATGTCTAAATTTCTATTGTTCTATAACAATAGATCTATTGTTTCCAATAGCCTGACTATGCTTAACAAATGGGGAGTCTCTGAATTTTAGTTTTAAATTTTAGCTCGCCTCTGTATTTTTGCAATAGACCTTATCGGAGTTTTTCATTTTTCTAAAAAAGCGATGCATTGTGGGATTGTTTCGGGAGTATTGTAATAGAAATCTCTTAGGAATTCCTCGAGGGAATTCTATTGTAAAATACTCCCGAAACAATCCCAAAATGCATCGCTGTTTTACAAAAATCAAAAACTCCGATAAGATCTACCTTAAAGGAAGAAATTTTGGCGGGAATTTAATTTGGCGGTTGCAGATATTTTTGGTCAAAAGCGTTACTAAATCAACAAAAAAACCTGTTTTAAGGCTTGAAATAGCACGAATTTGGGGAGTGCGTGAAATAAATTAAATTTGGCGGGAATTTAATTTGGCGGAGGAGGAAAAAATAAATTTTGGCGGGAACTTAACTTGGCGGATTTTGGCCAACATTTCGTGTAAAACGTGTAACGCTTTGCTCTTTTAATATTCATCCCAAATCTGGATGAAAAAGGTAAAAGCCGTCCTAACAGGACAGATTCTCTTGCAGAGCCATAGCCTATAAAGTGGATACTATATGTGCCATACGCGGAGTTCTCAGAATCCACTCGAAGATTAGAAATTTTCACTCTCGTGGAGAAAGAAAACTACTAACTACAACTACGCTACCAGTCCATCCAAAGACACACATGCTTATCTGTAATCACTGACCTTTATATATCCCTGGACCAAGTTTCTCAATCCCGGCCAAGCAAAATCTTTGATGATTGTTTTTTAAAAAGTGGTACCCTAATGGCGGCACTACTCAATAGCGGTGTAAATGCATCGAGAGCGCTAGACCTACATTCACTCGAATACTTTTGATGATGTAGCACCGTTAAATGTTAATTTTTGACACTACAATAGCTTCTTCGTGGGTACCAAATCAAAAAATACTTCGATCAAAGATGGCGGATATAGCTTGGTCCAGGGGTATATAAAGGTCAGTGTTTGTAACAAATTAGCGCATAAAGAAATGTAAGAACTAACCTGCCAATCTTTGAAGTTGGTGTCTCTCAACTAAATTGTCTTGCAAGGCCTCCATTAGTTGCAAATACCTGACGAGATGCACAAATACAGTGTATTAGACCCAGTTTAAATTTATGGAATGCACCACTGCTATGATTTCAATTTTGACTGTAACTCTTTATGCGTTTTATTATTACCTAATAGTCATTCGCAACCAACCAGCTGTTGTAAAACTGATATGATGTCAGATATGATGACATTGCAGGGTTATATGTTCTAAATTCGAACACAATCAATTGCACCACTTTTTAATTTTACTGATGGAGGTTAATACTATTCATGATATGCACCACTGCAATGACTTCACCAAATTATGCAACTTTTCTGTTTTTGTTCCACCCAATACGTCACTTTTTCTATTGTTTAAGTGACGTATTGGGTGGAAAAAGTTCTCAGAAGACTCTCCAGTGGTGCATATCATGAATTTCTTGAGGGGTATCAGAATCATAAAAAACGGGCTAAGGAACTGGGTTCGAGTATGATTCGAACGATATCTCTTTTATGACATACTAAACTGTAACAACTTTGCGAATCTTATCTAAATTATGTAATTTACCATACAAAAATGTGGTGACAACGAATCAGCTTTGAAAACATGACGTACGAGACGACTTTTTTTGAGTATTTCATTAAGGCCGGTCTCCGGACTTTCGCGCGAAATGGGCAAAAGATTTTTTCTTAACCTTTTCTTTGTCTGAAGAAAAGATTACATCATAAAAAAGTTTCGCGCGAACAAAAAAAAAGTTGAAGGAAGTTCTACTTTTTTCATCCGCTACGTCAATTACGACCAATGGAATTGCTTCATTTCAACCGACCAATGACCTTACAAAAACGTCAAAAAGTTTTTGTTCGTATCGCGTGAAAGTGGAGACCAGCCTTTCATGGCCCCCGGCATGCGAATGGAATTGAGGGGGCCAAAAAAATATGTCGCCCACCATGGTTTTTCGACTTTTCACCCTTATTTCACCCCTCTAAACGGTATATATAAGATCTTTTAAAGTAAAAAAAAAATTACTTTACAAAATATTGAGGGGGCCATGGCCCCCCTGGCCCCCCGGTGACAGGGGCCATGCCTTTGTTGTAGTATTGAAAAGAGATCATTAACCTACTTGAATAGATAGTCACGTGGCCATAGAGTTTCTTTGTTCATGGAGGATAAATTCTTGAGGTTTAAACGAACTGCATTATTCCATGCTGGAACGAAAATAAAACATAAACAAAACATAGTGGTGATACCTCTTTGGCCCTTTTTACACCGGCCCTTATTGGCGTTATTTTTGGGCTCGTGGCGTAATAAGGGCCGGCGTAAGAAGGGCCAAGATTTTGCAATTTTAACCGAAAAGCGGCGTTAATTTTTCATCATTATTTCTCAATTTAAAGGATTTTAGGTATGATTCGAAGACGAAAATTATCCATGGTTTTACTCCATATTTAAAACTTCAGTGAAATATTTGATATATTTAAAAATCAGTGATTTTCGATGGAATTTTCAACAGTTTACTACTGAAAAATGACATTTTAATGTAAATTTTAGTCATTATTTGAACCATAAGTAGCCATTTTTACAAATTTTAGCGTTATTAACGGCCCTAATTGGCGTAAGCCCAACATTAGGCTGTGATGTAATAAGGGCCGACGTAAAAGGGGCCGACGTTGAATTAGGGCCGGCGTAAAAAGGGCCGATAAGGTATATAACAACTGTAAAAGTTGCTAAAGTTGAATCTTATTGCCTTACCGGTCCATTTTACACAGCCCCCTTAATCCATTACTGCCCAGTTAATAATTTTCTCTTGTTAAAACCCTAAATCCTCTCAAATAAAGTAAAATAGGTCGAAAATTAACGCCATTTTTAGGTTTAAAATTCCACCTCAAGCCAAAAGATAGTACCGATAAGGATTGTCGTAAAAAGAGCATATAAGGATTTATGAGTATAATAATATATACTTTGCCCCTTTAACTTTTCTATGGTGAAGAAATATGCCAGAAAAGTACTAAAATCGCCTCCAGACCACAGAAGGGCTAGATTGCCTATCTTAAGCTCTTCCTATTGTTTTCGAAAATCTGCGAAGCTTCTGATTGGTCAAGCTCTGAAATTCTATTGTAATGTCACGTGACTTAGGTAGAATTTCTTACCGAACCACGGCACACTTTCCATCTAAAAGCACGATATCGCTTTCTAGCCCTGACCGGCTTTAAAGATTTGTTCGTAAAAAATTGTTTGGTTCCCGCAGGCACGACGGAAGCTTTTTATATCTGGTACGGCGAATGAGGAATTTTAAGTGATTTTATAGCGATTTGACCGACGAAGAGGAAAACTTCGGGTATTTTTATAAAAATCTGGTACGGCAGCCGCCGTACCTGCCGTACCCGTTGCGTCGTGCCTGTCCCGTCACCCGACCGACCGTAATTTTTCATCAGAAATAGCAGTCGGAGGGTCGGGAAGCTGGTTTGCCGCAAGGCTAGGTAAGGTATTTATCTGCTAGGCTAGAACTCCTTCGTCAACCTCCGTCACAGTACGAAGAGTGGATTCGTGTATAAGCCGTGTTATACAATAATAATATAGCAATAAAATAGCTGATATACAGGGATATAACACAGGTGTTATTAAAGACAGTCTTTACAGAATAATATTAGTCTTTGTATAAAAAAATATAACAATGCCGATCTTACAACCATACCCTAATATTTTTACTTTTGAGGGATTTTTGCCACTTTTACATTTTTTTAGACAACTATACGTCTTTTTTACAAGAACAAACTATATAAGAACATAAAGCTTCGATGGCCAAAATGTTAAGAACAAGTTAAGAACATTTAAAGGCTTCGCGGACTCAAAAACAACGAAAAATACATAAAAAATGAGTAAAATAAGAACATGTTAAGAACATTTTTAGGCTTGAAACTCAAAAAGTTGAGAACATCTGAAGGCTTCAAAAATTCTGGATGTTCTCATAAAAAAACGTGTAAGTCTGAAATCGGCATCATTAAAGAGGCTATATTACTATCAAAGCTAGCTATACTACTAAGATTAAACTGATTAATTTTAAATTCCAATTAGAGAAATTTGTTGTAGATTAATTAGCAGAGCCAGCTCTACTCTTAGGTGCCAAATTAATTTTTCGATTTATCAATTATCCCCGCCGTTTATTAATTTTTAAGAATATTTTCAGTTGGCAAAAAGAAGTCCCCTTATTTTGCTCCAAAAAGCCTTATTTTAGCCCAACATGAACATTTACCTTATTTTTGAGTTTTCAGAAGTACAATTTCCAGCCCCCGCCCCCCGCAATTAGGTCCCCCTCGTTTATAAAAATTTCGAAAATTTTCCAACTCCCCCGTTTAATCGAATTGGCACCTAATAGTAAGGATAATTTTCAATACGTACTCAATTGATGATAGAAGTAATCTAAATGAGTACGCGCTTTTTATAAGAACAATGATATTAAAAGAACTTGTAATTGGAATTTGGCAAAAAAAGTTATTACCATTAATTAAAAACAACATGAGCTTTCAGAACTGATGAAGAAAATCATTGTTTTAAGCCCCCTTGTTTTTAGTCCTTGGGTAAGAAGTTTTTTCTTCCTTGTTGTTCCATCTCAGTTTTCTTACAACTGTGTCACAACACATCCCTGTATCAGCGAATCATGTAAAAAAAACTCCAGTAGGCATAGATAACTAGTTTTTAAGAGCCCATTGATTTTAGGCTGAAGTTGGCTGTTGTTATTCTTTTCTAGATTTCCAGGTTAAAATGTTCTTTTTAATATATCTTACATACTTCATAAGTGAAACATAAAAAGCCTTCTGATGTGCAACCAAATCAAAATAAAACATTTTTTATTAACGATTTTTCGACCTCTTACTGTACGTATCTTTTTCAAGTACACTTAAGAGGTCGTATATTCAAGTATACTTCATATATGCTTATTTATTAAGCATTATTCAGTGGGGATTCTGAAAAATACAGACTGTAATCTTTTCGACAGCACAATGTTCGGAATTTTATTGATTATAGGTTTACAAATCTTGAAAAAACACGAAATTCCAGGTGGGCTTTATCCGAAAAGAGCATTCTGCAGATTGCAGTATTTAAAATGTGAAAACGTGAAAACTTCACAAGTTGATTCTGGGAATTCGGAGCCTTTATTGTACGAATGTCTGTGCAGCGGCCTAAAATGTTAGATTCAGTTAGTTCTTTTTTAATAAGAATACACTTTATAAGAATGTTCATGATGAAAGGGAGTCATACCATTCTTATAAAAAAAGCGTGTAACGTTTAGCTTTTGGATAGATTTCACGGACTCTAAAATACTCGATTTCTAAGGAAATATCCGAAAATACACGTTTTTTTTATAAGAACATCCAAAGATTTTGAACCCTTCGGATGTTCTTAACTTTTTGAGATTTAAGCCTAAAATGTTCTTGAGATGCTCTTAATTTTAACATTTTGTGAGTATTTTTGTGCAATTTCCTAAGAAACCGGGTGTTCTAGAGTCCATCAAGCCTAAAAATGTTCATAACTTGTTGTTAATATTTTGGCTATCGAAGCCTTATGGTCTTATATAGTTTGTTACGACGTGTACTCACAACATGGCGAAAAAAGGAATATTTTAATAACATTTCTAGGCTTGAAACTCAAAAGTTAAGAAATACTAAAGATTTCAAAAGATTTGGATGTACCACGTGTGTTGAACCTACCAAGCAGGTTTTGTTGCATCCTCTTCTTCAGTTCTCATATTTTCGTTATTAGGGAGATAATCATTCTCTTTATTATCTCCATTATCTTCCACCTCTTCTTCTTCTTTAGATTGAGCATCCTCCGCAATAACACTGAGATGTTGGTTAGAGTAAATGGTCGTGGTGCGTTGAATAGAATCCAGAACAGTCGACCGGCGTCTACCGTCACTATTATAAAAAAATAAGAGCAAAATAAGAATAATTATATACAATTTTTTTTTCTGAAAAATCAAACGGGCTCTGTTTTACTTTGTGACGTCTTCTTTTTTGACGTTTCAAATTTTGACGTTCATGCTTGTTTCGGGACCGTTTCGTTTCGGAACGGAACGGAACCGTAACGTCTGAACATGGTCTAAATATATCCCACCTTCTTTGGTTGATATTTAAGAACATTTCCAAGCCTTACACATTCTCATAAGAAACGTTGTGATATAACATTGTGATTTTTCAGAAAAAAATTGTATATCCTGCCTGCTGGGAGGTCCATTTCCGTTCCAAGGGGGGGGGGGTGGTTTGGTATGTAGTGGAATACCAGGGGTTACAGCATTTTCAATAACATAGAGCGTTGGACCTTCTCAACATTGGCCTATACGTTTTTTCTCCTAGGGAGCCCTTTTTCATAAATAGTCGTTTATGTTAATAATACCCTGTTTTAGAAAACCTTTTTTTCATATGAGTAAACGTGGTAATGTACACGATTTTTTTATAAGAATACACTATATAAGAATGTCCATTATGAAAATGTCCAAAAAAATAAGATTAATGCTAAGAACATCATGGAAGAAATTCATGGAATTTGGCAACTCAAGCTAAAAATGCCATTTTTAGAGCATTTTCATTTATAAGTCGCCAATTACCCCAAGTAAGGCTCACACCTTTCACAAAAATGACATTTTATGCTTGAGACGTATGTTAATCTAGTCTGAATTAGGATCCTAATCCAAAAATGCCGTAAGAATATTTTAGGATGATTTTCCCAAAAATATTAAGCACCCTAACATGATGAAATGAATTTGCACCATTCTTATAAAAAAAAGCGTGCAGTAGAAAACCAATTAAAAAACAACCAGAATTCAAAAAATGTACAGTAAAAATGTACAGTAGTAGACTCCCATTATTCGAATAACTGAAAAAGTCGTTTTTCCGCCAGATTTTTAACTTAACCTTGATGAGATGGACTTTTCTGGAGAAATTGAGGCTTTGTGGTTCAGTTGAGTGTAATAAACACAAATAATTTTTGAAGACAGAATTGAAGAAGAGTTCTAATCCCAGAAAATCCATGTTTACATTCAACGATCTCCCAACAGGAAAAATATAATAACTGATAACGGATAATTGAGGGTGGTTTAGCCTAAAAAAAATCAAGTTGACCGTTAAAGCTATCAAACGTCGTTTGGTTAGATATTCCCGCTTGTAAATCAAGTTTTGTTCGTTAGCAGTTGATGCATTAGTAGGCTTACTTTATACTGTTTGTAAATAAAAGTTATCTTTAAAGTTCTATTTCAATGATCTTAAGTTATCAAAAATAGCAACAAAAAAAATTTTTCCGGCTGGCTGCATGAAAGCATTTTTCCTTCACCTGCATTCTGGAAACACTACATTTTTTTAATTTTCACCTTAATACCACATTTTGACAGCATGCGTATTAACTTGAAATTTCATTTTGGCAATACACTTTTTTCTTAATTCTTGGAATTGAAAGTACAAAAATGATGCTTTTATAAAATGGTACAAAAGTGATTTGACTTGTCAATACAAGACATTTCTGATAAGATAAATAACTTATTAGGTTACAAACCGTAAGTGATGGTTCTTTTTTGTGAAAAAGAGTTTGGTACAGGTTACCCAGCTGGCACACAACGTTGTTTTAACGTTCATGTTAACGTTATTTGGACGTTATGAATGTCAAATGGACGTTGTTTTGGCGTTGTGTGCCAGCTGGGTACACAATTCTTATCAGAAAGAGGACGGGACACTTTTAATTCTTATTGACAAGATAAAAAAAAACAAAGCTGCGAGAAAAGAAAGGTAAGTTTGTCGAAGTATACACGCTTTTTTTATAAGAATGGTGTAAATCCATTTCATCATGGATATTCTTAACTTTTTTGGGAAAATCATCCTAAAATATTCTTACAGTACATTCTTAGTTATAGGATCCTAATTCAGACTAATTAACATTTAGTACATACGTCTCAAGCATAAAATGGCACTTTTGTAAAAGGAGTGAGCCGCACTTGAGGATAGTTTATAATTTATAATTGAAAATGCTCTTAAAATGACATTCTTAGCTTCAGTAGCCAAATTCCATGATGGTGATATTCTTAGCATATTCTTAGTTTTTTTGGCCATTTTCATCATGGACATTCTTATAAAGTGTATTCTTATAAAAAAAAGCGTGTATTAAAAACATTCTTTTACATTGCAATTTAGTGGAGTAAAGTAGTATTTTACATGGAATCAATTTGAAAAAACGTTGTTAAAAGAAAAAGTATCTAAGATGTCATCATATACAACTTTGTTTTTGCTTATACTTTTTAACTGTGTACCCAGTTGCGAAGCAGTAACACCAGAGAGAAGGGCCCTACGATACAATGCAATGATATTATTTTTGTTAACCTGTCTTGGTTTGTTTGGGTGGTTTCGAAAGAAAAAAAGAAGACATAAACGGAAAGCCAACCAAAAGAAGATTAAAACAGGTACTTTTTAGACAGGGAACCGTCCTGTATTTTTTAATAATCTGATGTATACAGGGCGGCGGGTATGATCTGTGAGGCACAAATCTGCCTCAAAAAGTTTACAGTGAAAATTCAAATTTAGCGCTGTCCTCACTTACTAAAATAAAAATCAAATTTTGGAAGTTGCGCTTTCTCTAAGAAAGTGTGACCAGTAAAAGAATAACAAAATTTGATTGGCTATGTTTTCAACCGTTATTAGTATCTGAGAAATTCAAACTCTCAGCCCATACCATGCTATATATTTCGCCATCAGTACATAGAATAAGAAATCAAAGCATGGATCTCCAGGCTAAGTGCTTTTATACACAACATATTGCGATTTTTTAGAGAAAAATGGTAGGAAGAGTTGGTTTCTCTGATTTTTAGTTGTCACCGGATTTTAGTCAAGTAAGACGCACATTCTTACAAATTTTCCAACACATTTGAATGACTGACTGACTGGTTTGATTGTTGAAAGTCACCAATTAGTCTCAAGATCTTGGGTCATTTATTAGTTTGAAATTATAGGTGCAATTTTCTGCATTATTCGACCTCAAAAAGGTATAGCGTACTTATTTGGAACACGGATGAATTACTTTTTCAAGATATGAGAATCGAAATGACGAAAGCTAAGACATCAAGTTTTACAGAGCAAAGACCGGGGACCTCAGATAGACCCTTTGAGTGCCAATGTCGTGTATATCGGACTATATAAAGCCCTCCTGTAAGCCCAGTTTGAATTAGAATTCGTCATTTTTTTTGGTCTAATTCGTAGGAATTGGATCGAGCTTTATGGTCAAGCAAAAAAAAAATCAAAAGTGAGTCTTTCCAGCAATATTTTAAAAAGTCTAAAAAAAATGCAAAAATTTGATAAAAATCCATTTTTTTGAGATTTTCTTAAAAAAACTCAGAAAAAAGGCCCGTGGCACTTAAAGGGTTAAAGTGCGTCATAAACAATGTGATAGCATTTATTGTTCTATTCATGAAAGAACAAAAAAGTCATCCAGTACTTTATTGACTCTCTTTTCCTACTTCTCTAATATCAAAACAACGAGATTTGCTACTCTGATTCCGGCTGGGGGGGGATTCTTAGGCAAAACAGTTGACGGGTTTTTGTGAGCCATAAGGGTACATATCCATACGTTAGTCTCTCAAAGGGTCCCAGAAAGAGGCCCAGAATCTTCGAGTTAGAAAACTTCGAGTTAGCGATTTTCGAGTTAGGAATTTTCGAGTTAGCTAAATTATGACGTCACTCGACTCTAACTCGATTTTTTATTTCCAAAGAATATTTTTCGAGTTGAAATTAACTCAAATTTTATTTTTCGAAAAAACTTTTTCGAGTTAGCTAACTCGAATTTCTTTTTCACAAAACCTTTTTTCAAGTTAGCTAACTCTGAATTTATTTTTCGTTTACAAGTTTTGGATTTTTTTAGAAAAAGTTAGCTTGAAATATTTTTTGTATGGTACAATCATGGTCGAAATAGAATGAGAATTCCGGTTATTTTAACGTGTTTCAAGATTTAAAGTTCTGGCGAGAAAGTCGATTTTGGGATATCTCTTTAACTTAATCGAATATTTCAATTTGGGAGAGACTTCCAGGCTATATTCTGAGCGTTATTGGAATATTTTTGAACTTTTGCTAGGTACCCTTAATGAATAGGTAACCCCAAAGAATTGCAAGGCATTAGCCCCCCTCTACTAACCTGGCCTAGGTGCCCTTCAGATTTCTGGGGGGGGGGCTGATACCATGAAATTCCTAACTCAAAAATCGCAGACTCGAAGTTTTCCAACTCGAAGATTCCAGGCCTCTCCCAGAAACACTAAAATCGAAAACATCCCTCTCAAAGGGTCATGATTTTCAAAAAGTTAGAACAAATTTTGGGAAAAATCACCCAATATTTTGACAAAAATTGCTCAAAGGGTCTAAAAAATGTAAAAAGATTTCTCATAAAGGATCGGTTTTTGATTTTTGGCTCGGACATACCCGTCACCTCGCTTATATATGTATTATCTTTGCAGAAAATTGCCTCACAGAAGTGAATAAAATGTAGAGGCATCCAGGGCTAACCTTTTCATCTATCAAAAAAGAGATTAAGTTTAAGGGCGAGGTTGACCCAAACATAGATTAATAAAACAAAGACAACACGAGGATATATGTCCTAATAGGCGTATATCAATCGTCCTTTTGCTGTTTTCAGATTTTAACACGGATTCGCCTATCCTTCAAACCGAATCACGAATCCCTCACCCCGAACCAACAACAATTCAGACTGAATCACTAGTCCTTCAAACCATTCCAACAACAAGTCAGACCGAATCACCAATCCCTCACCCCGAACCATCTACAAGTCAGACTGAATCACCAGTCCTTCACCCCGAACCATCTACAAGTCAGACTGAATCACCAGTCCTTCACCCCGAACCATCTACAAGTCAGACCGAATCACCAGTCCTTCAAACCATTCCAGTGAAGTTTCAGACCGAACAGACCGAATCACCAATCCTTCAAACCGAACCATCTACAATTCAAACCGAATCAACAGTTCTCCAAACCGAACTATCTACAAGTCAGACCGAATCACCAGTCTTTCAAACCGAACGATCGACAAGTCAGACCGAATCACCGGTCCTTCAAACCGAACCATCTACAATTCAAACCGAATCACCAGTCCTTCAAACCGAACCATCTACAAGTCAAACCGAATCAACAGTTCTCCAAACCGAACTATCTACAAGTCAAACTGAATCACCAACCCTTCAAAACGAGCCACAGTTAAAAGAGATCAAATCAGGAAATAATAATTATTATTACCATTTATATATATTTCTCGGAGTTATCGCTGATGTTTTGCGTGAAAAATTCCATATCAAATTTTCTAGAGATCCCAAAACCCTCTTTAAAGAACTAGAAAGGGAACAAGAGAAAATAAATGGATCAAAAGAAAAAAAGAACAAACCGTTTTTATATAAAGATCAATTAGACCTATTGTTCCCGACAACAGGAGAAACTGATTCGCGAACATTCGATATCACGCTATTGGCGATCCTTTTGCGTTATTTCTGTGGATATAACATTCCAAATACAAAATTCAAAGACTGGGGAAAATTAGATGCAAAGGAAAGCGAAGAAAGTAAAATGTAGCAGTTAATCTTACTAAGACACAAAATTATCCATTCAGCGTGCATAACTTGGAAAGACTTTCAAGAAATTATAGGAAAAGCTGAAAATCCTCTTAGAAAACTTGGGGTATCCCTTAAACAGTTTGAAAAGATAAAAACATTCGCGTTTGAAGAGATCAACAAAGAGGAAAGGGAGGAGGACAATGCACAAGCCTCTCAAAATCGAGCCTCTGAGAATCGAGCCTCTCAGAATCGAGCTTCAAAAAACCACATTTTCCCCCCTGTTACCCATTTCCATGGACGTGATACGGAGATCGACCGAATTCATGATTCACTATCTCTACAAAACGATGGAAGGAAAATTGGAACAGTAATCCACGGGTTTGCAGGTGTAGGAAAAAGTGAATTAGCCAGAGCATATTGTAATCAATACAGCAAGAAATGGAAACATATTGTCTGGATTGATATGAAGAATGAATCAACTACCAAAACGTCTTTCCTTAAAGTCGCTCTGAAATTCGGTATAGAGCTCCTCCAAGGTGACGGAAGCCGAAAAGAAAATTGGGAAATCATCTATCATTGTATTACCTACCAAAAAAGCGCTAAAGATGGAAAAATCTTATTCATTTTCGACCATGTTAGTAAGCAATCAGACATGGAAAAAGTTTTGAATCAACAAATGAGTCCCAGGCCTATTGTTCTTGTGACCAGCCAATGTCATCGAATAGCTTGGGACTCTAGATTCGATTTTATTAATCTTGACGTTTTTACTGAAGAGAAGGCTAAAGAATTCTTGGGGGAACAAATAGATGATGGGGAGATAGAGAATAGAAGTGACACAATGAGTAAGATTGTGCAAAAGCTGAGCTGCCATCCACTAGCACTTTACCAAGCCATTTGCTATATGAACAATCCTCCGATAAAGTCAATGGACGAGTACCATGAATTGTTAACAGACAATGCAGAAAAAACAGAGCTGATGAAATATGAAACAAATTTGATAGGACAAAAATCAACTTATGAATCCCTATCGACAATTTTAAAACGTCTTCAGGCGGCTGCGAAGGAGAAAGCAATCACCCTTCTAAAGTCATTAGTGACAGACGATCGGGATCCAAATATATTGATAAAGGAATTAAATTCTGGCAAAACCGATTTTAAAAAAGCAGTTGAAGATCTCTTACATTGCTCTATTATTGATCTGTATCCACACGATGTATCGGCCGGACAACAACAGTTTCGAATGCTGGTATTATTCAAGCACATTTTCAGTGAACTCCTTAAAAAGCAGCCCAGATTCACAAGTTGTTCGACTGTCTCTGGTAAGATAATCATTTCCATGATCAGAATATAGAGTTGGAATATTGGAATGATAATCTTTAAATGGATGAATTTAAGGCTTCTTTTAAACCTTTGCAAAATTTGAGAAAAAATAGTGTTATCTATTCTAATAAGTCTTAGCTGTACACACCTTCTATCATTAAAGGAAAGTCGATCTAGTCAAGTAAAGTCTGTCTCAGAATAATTTGCAGCTGAGACAAAAATGGCTGTAACATTTTATTTTCGCCATTTTTTGAGTATATTTGTCTATTTTCCTAAGAAATTCAGTGTTTTGAGTCTGCAAAGCCTTATAATGTTTTTAACTTGTTCTTAACATTTTGGCCATCGAAGCCTAATATTCTTTTATAGTTTGTTCTTATAAAAAAAAACGTGTACGCCACTTGCAATCAGCTGTCGTAAAGGTGACATTAAGTCGGAAGATATTTCAAGAGTCCATGTCCTGGATTATAGGCACAACAAAGCAAAAAATTATTCCTTATTAATTTTGCAGCTGCCGAGACAATTGAGTCAAGCGACGAAAGAAAACTGACGGACTTGAAGAAAGTGGAGAAAGATCAGCTCCATCCATGTTTTGAAAAGAGAGGTGACCATTTAAAAAGCTGGAGGCATTTGATCGACGAAATATTTGCACTCGAGAATGACAAAAATGAAATCAAAGACGCCATCGAGATCCAACGGCTGATGGGCGGTGGCGCCGCTGGTCAATTCCTGGTCAAATTGTACAGAGTAAAACCGAGTCTTAAGATTGGAACTCTAAGAGAATTTTGTTCTACGAAAAATCGAGGTGATATAGTTGGAATTCTAGAGACACACAAAGAAGATGATGAAATTTTTAAAGTATTAGGCGAAAATGATTTGACAAAACTTAGAGTAAAATTGGCACATGATGATTTTTGGATAATCGTAGCTGAGTCAATTGTTGGTTTCTGTGATGGAAACAATAAAGAAGAAGTAAGTTTGATAGTTAACCAAATCAAAGTTACTAACCAGCACATTGTCCAAACATGTACAGAAAGTTTTTTCGATGTTTTGAGAGAAAGAAAACATGATATGACAATAAAGCAATTAGCTGAATATTGTGGAAAACTTGGGATGGGTAACGCAGTCAAATTATTGAACAAATTTGCATGTACATAATTTTTGATATGTAATCTCTTAGAGGTTGGCTTGAGGTCTGTTTAATGACCCGGAATAGGGAAAGTTTTCGGGAAAAAAATTAGCCAAATTTGTTTAAATTTGGGCGAAAAATCGTCCCTTATGGGTAACACGTCGTTTTTCACACTTTTTAAACCTTTAGAGTGCACTTTCTCTCATCGAGGAAGCCTGAAAAACGTACCCTTGGGGCCTACACCTACGATCATTATGTTTAGTGACATGATGGTGTACCCAAAAACTTAAAAATCCTTTTAGTATCATGGGGTACTAAAATACCAAAAAGTGATATCCAGGCAAAAATTTGAGAATTCTTTTAGTAATTTGGTACTAAAAATTAGTAATTTTTATCATTTTTGAATCTTTTACAGAATTTTTCGTGATTTTTTCTGAATTTTTACAATTTTTCAAAACAAAAAATTATTGAGTGGTCTCTGTGTCTAAATGTCCCTAAAAATCTTAGTATATGGGTAATAAAATACAACTTCTCTAAAAAGGGGAGGTGGTATCCAAAAAAATTTTCAAAAAACCCTCTCAATATTCATATGTCTGAGATTTTAGTACTGACCCTCCCAGCTTGAGTGTCACTCCCCCGGAGAGGAGTTTCGTTTATATTTCGTTTTCATATTTGCTATTTTTACTTGGCGTTAAGTGTGAAAAAAAACATTCTAGAATCATATGTGTGGAGAGGTATTTTCATCTTCCATAAGACGGAACTAATTTGATAGGTCAATTTTTAACGTTTTTGAGCACTTTCAGAAAGTAACTTTTTTATCCAATAGAACTTTTGATCTAATGAACCGAATCTAATAAATAACCCATCAAAATGCAAGTTTATCTTTCTTCTTTCCAATGGAATAGGAACGGTACTTTTAAAATTTTTAGATTTTGGGAAAACTAGTTTCAAAAAGAGAGAAACTTTTTTGTGGTGCACCCGGTATAATATCAGGGACCCATATCAAGGTCCGGAAAATGGAGATAGAAAGATAAGATAAAAGCTATTAAGTATGAATTATGACATCTAAAAAATAACAAAAAACACGTTTTTTTTTTAAAAGAAGAAAGGGGCCATGTATGTGCCGTGGGCCCTGTGAGACTGTTCATCTAACGTTTCCAGACCATCTAAAAAGAACGAAAATAACTATTAAAAAGCGACAAAAAGAACGACAAATTTCATATTTCGCCTTCCACGACCCCGACCGAAAGTAACTAAACTACAGATTCATCCCTCTTTGTTTATCACAGGAATTAACTGCATGTGGTTCAAAAGAACGGCAAATTACGCATGCGTATAAGTCTCTATTTGGGTGAGCTGGAAACATTACAGCATGAACTAACTCCTGTACATCATCGATTTAAGATTTTTCTTTGTAAGTAGTAAGAGTATTATATTACCGGGTATTTTAATGATTGACGTCAATTTTTTTATATGAAGACACTGTATTGAATTTTTTTTTAAATAAACGTAGAATTTTGTCGTTTGATAGTTATTTCTAATCAACTGATGAATGCGTAAGCAAGAAACTATTGAGAAGAAATACACCGTTTCTTAATCTTTATGTAACAAGCTCTACTTAAGTATTGAACACTCTTAAATTGTGCAGAAAAACACAAGAAGAATAAAAAAGTGTATAAGTTTGAGTTATCGTGAGAAAACTAAAAATGTTATAAATCTAAACTTTTCATCGGAACGGAACTGCTCCGTTTTCTTGCTCCGAAACGTTCTGAAATTAGTATGAACACTAACAAGCACCTCATTAAAAACCGGGATTTTTCATCTCGTTTCTTAATGAGTTCCACTTTGACGATTTTTGAAAAATAGAAGCCTTTCAAGTGTTTTGATGCAAATTTGATTTTTCGCTACTGCAAGGGCTTCAAAATTTTAAAGTGACGTCAAAAAATCGAATGTTTTTTGGAGCCCAGAAAACCTGGGCTCAAAATAGGCTATGTGATTACTTCCAATCCGTAACAAATAATACCACAACGGAGTGATACGTAACCGTAACGTCTGAACATGGTCTTATAGGCGGACTGTAAAAGAGTCAACCATATTTTCGTTGTTTTCAGAAGTTAAAAATAAGGTGAAGCAAGATTTTTGTTTGAAAATAAGGGATTGCGGATTGCGATTGATTTCAAGATGGCGACCTCACCCAGTGCTCCTAGTTTACTTCACTGGAAGTCATCAAAAATAATCAGAAAGTAAAGTTCAGTCAGAAGTAGACTCTAGTCTAGGGTGTATTTCGATATGCACTATATACGAGTTATCAGACCTAAACTTGCAATAGTAATACTGTGAAATGCCTGTTAGAAGCAGCCAGACGTATCACGGGAAATCCTATCAATTATGCCTTACAACCTGATTAAGATTGTGCCGACAACGACTCAAACTGTTTGAAGCAACTTAGATTGGTAACTATAGTTTCTCTGGATTTTTAAGATATCAAGAATAACGATACACAAGTTGCAAAATTAAAGTCTGAAGACAAATCAGGCTATTACCCGTAATTTTTAGGTGCTTGTTTATACATGACATTTATTATTGATTGGTTCGAATTTACTGACAATAATAAAATTATCAGCTGTAAATTGTAAAGCAAGTAACATGGGAATAAAATCAAGTGAACTTTTTCGAGTAATCACATGTTTTCACTGCATTGTTATAATTTTGCAACCCGTGGGCGTGTATTGTCACGGATAGCTATAATAGCGAGATTATGTATATGGAATTCTCTACGGCTACGGTTAAAGTGGCGAGGGAAATGACGAGTAAGGCAAGTAATGGCGGGTGAAAGTAAGTTCGATATTTGACGTACGGCTTTATGTCGACTTTGCTTATACGGTGTTTTGGTGTTTTTCCCGTACAGAGTAAAGTAGACAACGACTGTCGCCTTTGGTGACGACCCGCACGGGCAGACCCGCAACCGTAGCCGTAGAATATCTCCAATACATAATCTCGCTCATTTCACTGACCCTGATACAATGGATGAAGCTCTTCTATACTGAACAGCTAATTCGTTTTCTAATAAACGTTCGTTCGAAACTTCTTGGATTTCCATTTCACGTTCGTTGCATTGTGTTGTAAAGTCTGCACGAATGTTCTGGAAATTCATCACTGAATTAAAAATACAAAGTAAATAAGTGTATAACCACTGACCTTTATATACCCTGGACCAAGCTTCTCAATCCCAGCCAAGCAAAATCTTTGATCGGAGTTTTTTCAAAAGTGGTACCCTAAAGGCGGCACTACTCGATAGCGGTGTAAATGCATCGAGAGCGCTAGATCTACTTTTCCTCAAATTCTTTTGATGATGTAGCGACGTTAGACGTTAATTTTTAACTTTTTCTCGGGTACTAATTCCAAAAAAACTTCGATCAAAGATGGCGGATATTGCTTGGTCCAGGGATGTATAAAGGTCAGTGTGTATAACGCTCCCAAGCCAAAAATTTAAGAGACTTCCTTTTTAAGGTTTTGAAGACTTTTAAAACATGTAATTCTTAGGAAATTGGAGCAAAAATAAGAACATTTTAAGAACATTTTAATCCGAGGACGTCAAAACTTTTGACGTTCTTACAAAAAAATGTGTCTTGACGGCAGTTGACCCTTTTCATTAAGCTTTTGAACTCTGAATGGAAGGACTTTGTAACTTTCTAACTAGATTGATAAACTCACCTTCTATAAAGGGTGAAGAAAGGGTGGACTCCATAACCCGACTACAGGGAACTACTAAGTGGCTTAATTTCCGCGAGGAGTATATTTCGAGAGTTTCGCAAGTTTTTTCCTCGCGAAAATTGATATTTCAAAGTTTGTCCAGGTTTATCTCTAGGGTATAAAACCTACAATCTAACCCAGTGTAACTTTCAATGAAAACGCTAGGCGAGGCGAATCTCCGAGTTAGGATTTGAAGCCACTTTTTTCTTATTTCCTACATAAGTTGCGCGGCCCGCGTATTTTACACAAATGGTAGATTGAAAGTAAAATTTACCGACAGATTTCGAAAATTTGGCGCGCCAAAACAAAAAAAGCACTAGATTTAATCCATCATCCGAAAAGCGGTGTAAATTTTAAGGCTTCATTTTTTCTCTTCCCTGGAAAAGTCGAAAATTCCTCTCTAGCCTTCGGCTTTATTTTATTTAGAACTCTACCTTTAGGCTAGGATCTCTAACAATCAAGCTTTAGAGAGAAGGTTAGTCTAACTTAGAAGGGTTGAGTAGCAACAAAAAAGCTTAAATTAAATTCTTTTTTACCCATAATACCAGCAAATATATTACGGAAAACAAATGCTCCAAAACATATCCACAAGATGATGTAACATTTACTGACAATATCATTTGAAACGATCGTCAATTCGTTTAGTACGTCAAACCAATGATCCAAAGTAAATAATTGAAAGAGTGTGGCCAAGGACTGTCCAAGAGTACTGAAAAGATAAATAAAATCATCGGACGGAAATAAAATAGTTATGGCTTTTTTTTAATTATAAGGTCAATTGAGAGGCAAGATAGCATGAAGGTTTATGAGTATAAAATAAAGTCTGTGGGATTGACCCGGGGGGGGCACTGGGTTTGCGGACTGACGGTATGTGCGGGCCAAAAATTGGCTTTTAAAATTGCACCCTTACAGTGCAGCAAAAATCAGTGAAAATCATACCCTTAGAGTGCATTTTCCCCCAAATTTTCGATCCCTTTCGTGCAAAATATGGTCAAAATTCTAGCATTTTTGGTCAAAATATCTAGATTTTTCAAGAATTTTCTGAAATTTCTACCCTTACAGTGCATCTCTAGTTTTTCCGACCCTTACAGTGCATTTTAAACATATTGGAAAAGGTACCCTTAGGACCCGCACATACCCGTCGGTCCTTTTGCCCAGCTGCCCCCCCCCCGGGGGGATTGACTCCCAATGCTCCACAACTAAAGAAAATGGTCAAGAAAAAGTAGAGAAATCCATGGGAAGGAGTAGAATCCTATCTTAAGGCAATAATCATCCCCTCCATAAAGTGTAGACGGGAATAGATCTTATCGGAGTTTTTGATTTTTCTATAAAAGCAATGCATTGTGGGATTATTTCGGGAGTATTACAATAGAAATCTCTCTTAGGAATTCCTCGAGGGAATTCTATTGTAATACTCCCGAAACAATCCCACAATGCATCGCTTTTTTAGGAAAATCAAAAACTCCGATAAGAATAAGATCTATAGAGGGTGAGCAGTCAAAATTTGCCGTTAACCAAGTCAAAAAACAATGAATAAACCCTGTGGTTCAAGCGCGTTCAGATCAGTAGTAAGCTCAATCTCGTTCCCAGCTTTTTTATGCTTACTGATAGCGCTAGCTAATATTCTCTGGCGCCCATAAGTAACGTAAATAAAGCCTGGAATACACGAGGGCGAGGTTGTCTTAAGCTATTTTTCATATCTTTGTTAATAAGAGAACGGATATCTTGAAAACACAAGAAAAGCTGAAAGTGTAAAAGCAAAAACATTTTACAGTGTGCTATACTACACAGTTAATCTTGGAAAGCATATATACCTTACAATCAAGGACCACACCTACGGTTGGCCACTAAGCTGATGCCCCTTCCCCAAGGTCTAATCTAGTCTTTAAAGTAGTTAGTAGTTAATGATAGAGGGACAGTACTACGGTGGTATTCTTTAAACTTTGGAGGATTTAGCTCTTTAGAGGGTGACCAGATTAAACGTTTGCATTTTCAGTGCAGCCCCACAATCATAGGCCCTTATATAAATGATTCTGAGTGCTACGACTCGTTTTAAAAGTGATCTTACTTGAATTTCCCTTCGATGTGTGGGTACGGATCTCCAGGTTGCCGTGAGAACATTATAGTGCCGGCTACCGCAAAAATATACATGAACACTGCCAATAGAGTTGATATAAATACCATGGACTGAAAGAAATCGGATAATAAATACAACTTATACACTTTCATGTTTTGTTTAAATTGCGTAATTTACGGCCATTATGGGAGCAAGAATTCCATTTGCGTAAGGGATTACATCTACAGACGCGAATGATTTCTTCCATCATGTCGGAATTACTTAACTTAATATAACATGAAAAACCTATAAAGAGAACGGTTTTAGTCAAATTGAGTTATACTAGCTTAAAGGTTTTATTTTTACATATGTGTTCCCGTTTCATATCAGACTTATCAACTTAGAAGCTTATACCATCCCTGAAATGGTTTTTTATTATAAGGAGGCGGACCTTTTTTTCTTAACAGATTTTATTTGGTGTGACCTATTTGGCTTAGCAACTTAAATAAGAGTGATATCGTTTGCTTATACTCATCAACTTTAATTCACAAGCTTTTTGACATTGGATTGACACGGATGTGGAGCAAGATTGGTCAGAAAAAGAAAAACCCTTTTTTTCTTAAATACCTTATCGGGGGAAAAAATGTCGGGGGAAAGTGACAAAAATTTTGAGGGAGTAACGAAATTTTTCCCCGAGGAAATTATTCTCCGACATTTTATCACCCGACCAAAACTTTTACCCGATTTTTTTATCCCTGACCGAAGCTTTTACCCAAAATTTTATCCTCCAAGTGCTTTAAACGTCAAATTACAAGATCTTTTTTCGAGCTAGTGAAGGAAACCATTTCATTTGGACAATTTAGTCGGGTGGAAGTGACTAAATTGTAAATTTGGTCGGGGAAAAGTGACGAATTTGAAATTTTGGTCGGGGAAAAGTAGCGACAATGCCTCTAGATGACGAAATTTTTCCCCGACTAATTAAAACCCCGACATTTTTTTCCCCAATAAGGTATAAGAAAAAAAGGGTTTTTCTTTTTCTGACCAATTTTGCTCCACATCCGTGTCAATCCAATGTCAAAAAGTTTGTGAATTAAAGTTGATGAGTATAAGCAAACGATATCACTCTTATTTAAGTTGCTAAGCCAAATAGGTCACACCAAATAAAATCTGTTTAGAAAAAAAGGTCCGCCTCCTTATAATAAAAAACCATTTCAGGGATGGTCACAGCCTAAGTAAGGGTATGGATCTCGTTGTTGGTATAAGCTTCTAAGTTGCAACTGAGACGTGGTTTATTTCTAGAGAAGTAACGAAAAAATTTCCTTGCGTTTAAAGATTTTTATTTAGGAATCAGTTTACAAAATAAAGACTAGAAGTAAGTACATAATTACAAAATTTATATAACACAAATGAAACCCTAGATTACATCATTACAATTAGAATGAAAGTAAAAATAACAGTGAAGATACATTTTTAAATCTTGTGACTAAAATAAAATGACAGTAGTTAGATTTTATACAAGTTAGAATTTTTTACAAAAAAATTATGTTTCGTTTTTTTTTCTTCAGTTTCTCTGTTTAATTGTACAAGAGGGAACAGCAAGTCAAGCTCCCGTCAACTTTGTTCAATTCTGATCCATCTATATCCATTTTGGGAATGTTCAATTTGGATATAATATTAGAGGTAGCGGGTAGATCAGATCTCCATAAAATGGTACCATTAACACTGACCAAGTTGGCTCCGTCATCGTCGGGGGTTCTGATGACACTGTACAAGCAGGTAGTCTTTTCCAAGACAACCTTCAGAGCAGCTGAAGCATCAGGTGAACCACCACAGATAATGGTATCTTCATCAACTGCACTCATGCATGACAACAAATGAAGTGTATTTTCAGGGATCGGGATAGCATGAACGGGATAATCCGGGAATGTTTCTTTAACTTTCAAGTAACCAGCTTTATTTGTTCGTCTCGATTGCCCAACAAAAATTTCACGGCCTGTAAACATGACGTCACCTCCATCAAGCTCGGCTGGCGATTCCATTTCAACGATTTTCAAATGTGGCTCGTTTTTCTTGAAGTGTTCTTTGATCTTTTTGGTTTCAGGTTTCCGGGATTTACGTCCTGGGTTTGTGATTAAGACGGTATCACCGATAATAACAGCAGGGTCCTCAACGAAAACACAATCTGGTGTTGATTCATCTGTCTCCAATACGGTGACCTTGACACCAAGTTTCTCCAAAGATTGAACCATGTGTTCATGTTGTTGGACAGCTCTCTTGTAATCTATCAAAGGTTCGTTTAAGTCCATTCGGATTCCGTCATCAACGATGGATTTCGGGATCCTTCTACACACGGCTTTTGTGTATTTGAAAACCATGATAACGTAATTTGTTGTAGATAAACGAAAATGTGTGTTGTATATTGGTCGTAGTTTGTTGTAGATAGACGAAAATATCTGTTGTATATTGGTCGTAGTTTGTTGTAGATAGACGAAAATGTGTGTTGTATATTGGTCGTAGTTTGTTGTAGATAGACGAAAATGTCTGTTGTATATTGGTCGTAGTTTGTTGTAGATGAACGAAAATGTGTTAGAAAATGTCTGTTGTATATTGATTTAAGTGCTTGAATGTCAATGATGAACTGATTAACTGATACCGCTGCGCTCTATTTATACATGAGACGAGGTATTCATGACAAATCATTACGTAATGTATTATATAGAAACAACTCTGAGTTTTGTCTAGTTACAACAAGCCACTATTTGCAAAAACCCGTGAGTATTTCCGTAGAAAACACACAGTCATGAAAATCATGAATTCGCGAAAAAACCATCCAAATCAAATACAAATAGAAAGTAAATATTCCTGAGTAATTGCAACCACTAATTGCACCAACGATTATCACTTTTTGATGTCCATATGTTTAAAATTAGAGTTCTCATTTAAGTCATGATGAAGCGTCATTTTCCAGAATCATTGTATGAAAGAAGGGGATTGGCTGTTTTCGAGTCCGCAAAGTCTTAAAATGTTAACTTGTTCTTAATAGTTTGGCCATCGAAGCTTTATCGTGTTCTTATATAGTTTGTTTTTACAAAAAAATTGTGTATTTATTCTACGATTTATCTAACGCTGCTTGCTGTTTTAGTTCAAGGAAATATTTTCTACGTGATACAAGGTTTCCAGCGCGGATTGAAAAAAGCTAGAAAAACAGGTTCTCGACATTTTTTCACGGAAATGCATTTTAAATATATTCTAGTAGGGGGCCAATCCTTAGGATCCGTTACATCTTTTATGCGACGCAACCGCATGTGGTTCGTTCGAAAGTAGGAAGACTTTTTTGAGAGGGGGCCCGCGAATTAGGCCCGGCAAAAGTTTTTATGGGCCAAGAAAAAAGGAAAAGGAAATAGGCCTTTTTGGACCCAGTAAAAAAATGTCTTAGGAGCGATTTTCTCAAATATTCAGTCTTTGTATTCTGTCAATTCACTCAATCTTGTAAACTTTTTAACATAGTAAAACAATTTCTTGTCTTGTTTTCATTTTCATGGACTTAAAAAACGAGCTAACTTGAAAGATATCGAATCTGACCAACGAACGAATGGCAAGCGAAGGCCACCACCAAATGCAATTCAAAGACACAAACAAGGAACAAGGATCGATAGTATATAACTAGTTTATAAATATATCATTTAGAAAAATCAAAAACTCTGATAAGATCTATTGTCGCATTACAGCATCATCTTATTTTATTGCTACACACTTCGCAATGTTAAAAGCACGGTTCGTGGATGGCATTAATTGCATTTTAATTTCCCCTCTAATAGACGATATCGGCTTAACGTGAAAACTCAGATTTGATCTCCGAATATTGCCCACAATGCTTTGTGCGGAAAAGATTTCACCGTAAACTTTTTTCCGCGCAAAGCATTGTGGGCAATATTCGGGGATCAAATCTGAGTTTCACGTTAAGCCGATATCGTCTATTATCAGCGCAAGGCAGTCATCTCACACACAGACTATTTAGACAATCAATGTATACCGATCATACGAGCTCTCGTATTACACACTATTTTATAATAATGGTGTAAATCCATTTCATTATGGATATTCTTAACTTTTTTGGGAAAATCATCCTGAAATACCCTTACAACATTCTTAGGTTAGGATCCTAATTCAGACTAGATTTAACATTTAGTACATACGTCTTCAAGCATAAAATGGCATTTTTGTGAAAGGAGTGAGCCTTGCTTGGGGGTAATTGACAATAATTTATAATTGAATATAATTTAAAAATGGCATTCTTAGCTTGAGTAGCAAAATTCCATGATTGTGATATTCTTAGCATATTCTTAATTTTTTGGTCATTTTCATCATGGACATTCTTATAAAGTGTATTCTTATAAAAAAAACATGTAACATTTACGAAACGTTTATTTATTAATTTATCCAAATAGCAACGATATGTGTACTACATACAGTACTACAATAAATTCTATTATTTCATTGCTACTATGTATCATACCTATTACATTTTATAAATTTTTTATCAGATGCATTGCAACATGTTCCATCCCACCAACACAAGAAAAAAAGTGCGTGCCCGTGGTTTCTTTTTTTGTTTCATGTGACAAAAGGTGAGGGAAATACCCGAAAGACACGCTGATCTTGTCGAATCAATTTTGCTCCATTGTCCTAGGGACAAAAATGAGTTCTACCTTTTATTGGTAGAAAGAAAAATGGGGCGGATACACGAGAAAGGTTGGTGGGATGGAGCATGTTGCATTGCACCAACGCGAAAAAAGCTTCTCGTGTCCCTAAGCCTTTAAGCAAGCAAATACCAACCAATGAAATTATTGTCTCTATCTTTCTGTTCATTTCGATAAATTAGATTTAATTTACACGACTAATGACTTCCTTGTATCATACTCCTTGAGTCAGCTGAAAACCATTACGTCAATTTTCGTCAATTTACCATTCTCACAGTCAAACTCCACATTATTCGAATAAGAGTTCTCTTTTGCACTTTTTTATAAAAACAAACTATAAGAATATATGCCCAAAATATTAAGAACAAGTTAAGAACATTCTAAGGGTTTGGGGACTATCAAACACCCGGTTTCATAGGAAAGTGGACAAAAATACACCAAATACACATTGTTCTTTTTATAAGAACATCCAAAATTTTTGAAGCCTTCGGATGTTTTTAACTTTTTGAATTTCAAGCTAAAATTGTTCTTAACATGTTCTTATTTTCACCATTTTGTGAATATTTTTGGCTTTTTTCCTTGGAAAAAGAGTGTTTTGGAGACCACAATGTTCTTAACTTGTTCTTAATATTTTTGCCATCGAAGCCTTATGTTATTATATAATTTGTTCTTATAAAAAACGCGTGTATAGTGAAAATAAAAAAGTCACGATGACACAATCATACTTTTTATTTATTCTACGATTTATTTATCAACGTTTCAGTTCAAGGAAATAAGTTCTACGTGATCTAATATTTGATTTACATGACTAATAATTTCCTTGTTTCATGCTTGAGCCAGCACAATAAATATTAGGTCATTTTTCATCTATCATAATTTTGTGATTCACAATTTCTCACAGTTTAACACTCTGTTTTCGTAAAAACTGGTAAATTATGTTGATGTTCGACTGAAAACACATATTATTGGGCATATCCACTGACCTTTATATATCCCTAGACCAAGTTACTCAATGCCGGCCAAGCAAAATATTACGATCGGAGTTTTTTTTTAAATTGGTACCCACAGAGAGAGCGCTTGTTCTTATTTCGCTAGTGCACTAGTGATGTAGCACCGTTTGTCGGTAGGTATAGTTTCAAACACTACAATGGCTTCTTTACGGGTACCAACTTTCAAAAAAAACTTCGATCAAAGATGGTGGATATAGTTTGGTCCAGGGATGTATAAAAGTCAGTGGGCATATCTTGACCCGATGGACACAATTTTTCGAAAATCGAGCTCCGTCACATTCGATGGTTTACCATTAAGTAAGCATCTTTGACGAGCAAATTATCAGAAAAATAAAACAAGCCAATCCGGAGAAAAAGATTATTTCCAAGCATGTGCTTATAAAAAAGTTGAAAGAATTTCCAAATAATGAAAAATAGACCTGTAGAAATTCATCAAATCAAAATGATATGGAGCAAGATCGATCAGAAAGAGGACAAGAAAAACATTTTTTTGTTTATATCAGCACAATATAACAATAGGCAGACACTGTCCTTATATGAAATATGTGTGTGATACGAAACGGAAACACTTATGTAAAAAGAAAACCTTTAATCTTGTAAAATCGCGTGTCATTTTCAAAATCTCTTTAGGTTGATTTTAAACTAATCCAGGATATTATTTAAAACGCTGTCTCCTGAAAATAAATCTTTGACATTTGGAGATATTTTGGGCTCGTTAAATTATATCTCATGAAAATTGTTAAGGCCGGTCTCCACTTGCACGCGCTGCAATCAAACCTTTTGGGTTCAATCCTTTATGCTTGAAAAAAAATTACGTCATAAAAATGTAGCGCGCGCTCGAAAAAAAAGTTGAATACATTTAAAGTTTTTTCAACCGTTACGTCAGATCACGCCAATAGCAATGGAATTGTTTAATTTTTTCTTTTGAAAAATAGCGTAGAAGCTTCGCTCGAAAAAGTATGATCGCAGCGCGCGCAAGTGGAGACCAGCCTCTAGTCGCATTAGTTTTAATATGGCACCTACCTTAAATGCTTTCAAAATGGTCAACACAATGATCCTGAGTTGAGCAAAGCGTGAAACCTAAGAAAAAATAAATTGGAATATATCAGAATAGGAAAATCTGGAATCTAGACATTTTTTATGCTCTGATTATACTCCTTTCCCTGGATTTCTCTTCTTGCCCTTGTTCCTTCTATTCAATTTTAGTGAGCATCAAGCAGAGAGGCATCAAACACAATTTTACAAAGTGGTATGATCCGGCCAGGAATTGAAAGCTAGAAACATTCACAATCAACACTCTAGATTAGGTGCTCAAAATAACTAAGTAGTACTGCGAAACAGAAACACACATTTTCAAGTTTGATAGCTCACTTAAATATAATATTTCACAGATGAATAAATAAAGTTTTTTTTTTCGAAAAAAAAAAGGAACAAAAGATTTTTTCTTTTAAAAGTTTGTACTTTGATTTTTCTCTGGGTTCAAGGTCTAGTCCGCCCATAAACCCACCTACTCTACGCCCATCAAGTCAATCCTGAAGTCAAATTTTTTTTGTTCTCAGTGTTGATCTTGACAAAGTAGGCATTTTAAGAAATGTAATCAATAACACTGTTTTAAAGGTGATTTAAAGTAATACCTATTAGCCTTGTTTATTTACCTCGTAACTAAGGGTTATTCTGCTACAAATTTTGCTAGGAATTTTTATCGGTGGAAACTCGACTTAATAGCATGGCTGTAAGGTCCATGAAAATATATTGAAATACGAACGTATCTGAACGTATCGAGGACTATCTGTTATAATTCCAATTGAATCAACATCATATTTTTGTCGACGTCAGGGCGATTAAAAAATGGGGGTTATTACAGATTCATCAGCCCAGCCGCCCCTTGCATCTCGAAACCCAAATATAATCAGCCACACAATTAGAAGTGACATTTGATCTGATACTGTGATAGAATGGTAACTTATTTCTGCTATCATGTCAAATTCGAAGAAAACTTTTGTCCCTCGAAAGACAGAGTCAAAACAATATATTTTTAATTTTTGACGTTCTTGACTCTCATCGCGAATAGAACCTAGACTAACACACATGATACGATCACCTTTATAAAACCATGGACCAAGCTATATCCAGTGCAGTTAAACGTCAAACAGTGATACAAGACAAATATTCAAAGGAAAGTAGATGTAGCGTTCTCGATACATTAAACCGCTATTGAGTACTGCTAAAATTAGGGTACTTCATTCAAAATAAACACAGATAAAAATATATTGCTTTACCATAATTAAGACACTGCCTCCAGGGCATATAAAAAGCTCAGTGGATACGATTCAAAGGAGAATGAAAGTCCTTCTTACCATTTTTAACGAGCGTAAGATTCTGAACACTCTGAGATTTTCGGCTACGACAGCCAATTGTGCTGTTTGTTCACCTGATAGCAGTTTGATCATCTCAGGTACCAATGACTAAAAGATAGAAAAATACAGTGGTCTCTTGCTATTTTGAATATTCTATTATTGGGATATTTCTATAAAATACGATTAATACAATTTTCAGTCCCTGTTGAAATGTATAAATACTTTCTATGATTTGAATATGAAACTTTACCATGCGAGTTAAAATTGGCAAATGTCAACTCATAAATTTTCGTTGTTGAAAGAAGAAGTTGCGCATATCATTTATCATAATTGAAATAATTTTTCGAAAATTTAGTCCATTAAGTATGTTCAAGAACAGACTACTTTACGGATGATTACACGCTTTTTTTTATAAGAATAGTGTACTTTGAGGGTCAAATATTCTTAAGAAATTGACAAAATTGAGGGTGAAATATTCTTAACGTATTCTTACTTTTTTAGACTTGATTTTTTTACAAACATGAGAAATGATCAATTTGAGAGTTTTGGAACTAAAATTACATTTCTGCCTCAAAGTTAAATTCAAGTCTAACAAAGGAAGCAGTTTTTTTCTATTAATCAAATACAAAATGACTGTATTCTTATCAAATTCTGTGAAACTCACCCTTGAGGGTATTCTTAGGGTATTCTTACGATTTGGCCAGTTTTCACCCTGATATTCTTATAGAAGATATTCTTATAAAAAAAAGCGTGTAGCTGAAAAAAAAGCTTTTCATATACTCACCATCACAGTTACCAGAAAATCAAAATTGTTCCATCCGTTTTTCCAAAAATCCCAGAAAGCATCAACCCATTTTAATAAAATCTCTAATATGAAGACCAACATTGAGATGTAGTCAAAGATGTCCAACACCAATTTCAATCCTTTGTATGACGAGGCTTCAGTCTGGGTCAACTCTAAAAATAAAATCAATCATGTTGAAATTAGTGAAAAATAAAAGTAAAATTTGACGCAAGATGAAAATTTCAAAAAAAGTCATATAAAAATTTTCACAATAATAGTAATAATACTGTTAAGATTCGCTAAACTCAGGCACAATACAAATTAATCATTATCGAGTTTGGAAGCCAATGTACAACCAACCACACCTCGTTTCAAGGGATGAGCTGGAGTTGTTATAAGATACTTCACTAATTGGTCATTTGAAGTAAACGAGATGGCGTTTTTAGAAGAAAAGGAACAAAATTGTTTTATTACAGGTTAACGACCAACCAAATCAAGTAAGAGCTTGTAAAAACTGCAATTTGTCCCTGTTTCAAATATAAAGAAATATATTCATTTTTTACCTGCTTGTATACCAAGCACGATTGAATTAGCAAGGATGATAGCCAACATCAAGTTTTGGAAAAACTGGTCTGGAAAGAAAAATTGATTTTTATTGTTTATGTTTTCTGTTAACATTCTAGTTTTTTTCATAGTGGTCTTCTGTAAAAACATTTGTTTTAGGTGCCTAAAGCTACTAAGCTAAGTGAATATTTTTCTAGAGCAGTTCTCTCCGTAATTCGAACAGTTAACTCCCTATAATTCGAATATCTCTTACTTAAGTCTTCCTTTGACTCGAACTAAAATATTGGTTCTCTCAGCTGGAAAGTTGTGTAAAATACTCTCTGTAATCTTAATATTTTTAAAGTTCGAAGAAAATTATTTGCCCCTTGAAGATCGAATTAGAGGAGGTCAAAGATATATTATGAGTTTGATTTGAGTTTGATTTAGAAGAGAATAAAGAAATTTGGAACATTTTTTATCATTTTGTCATACAAAAAACTCCTGTCTCGGTGACCTAGTGGAAAAAGTTTATTCAAAATAAATGAGGCAATAGGATGGAAAGTGGTCGGTTTTAATGATAAAGTTCTATTTTTTACATCTCAAAATTGGTTTTCCCACAAGAAACAATCTTTCAGCTAACTTTTTTGATGGGGTTCCCACGATTCGTTTTTTTCAAAAACCAAATAATCAAGCCAAAGTTTCAAGCATGTGAATATAGACAGCATATTAAGGTATTAATTAAGGTTAATACTCTCGACAATCATTTTAGCCCATGGTCCAAAGGGGATGGCATTTTTTGTTTTGACTCTGTTCAATCTACGATCTTCATAGGTGCTTTCTCCCTTGGTTGAATACACTTGAAACTTGACCAACCCATGTGGATTCTCTTTCAACATTTTATCCATCAACTCTTGAGATTCTACAACAAAACAATAAAATCAGTCTTAAGAAGATTGTTGTTAATATAGCACTTGAATAAAGTGAAAATTGTTCAAATAAATAAAAAACTATCGTAAAATGTTCCCAAATATCTCTACCCTAAAACAACTCATTCAAAGATTTTGAGCTTTAAGAAAAACAATGAATCTATTATGAAATTGCCTTCAACTTGAATCAACATATCTTCAAGCTTGTCCCATCAGTCCAATGATTATCATCTAATACCTCTCATTTAAAAAACAATTCAAGAAAACTTACCACATAAATCACTTGAATAATATTTGGGAGATTCGGATGAAGAATTATTGAAAGAAGCCAATAGCTGAAAATCTTCTATCAATTTGGAGCGGAAAATTTCTGCACGAGGCGTGAGATCTTCTAAATAATCAGATTTCATTTTTTCTTTTTTTTCTTTTAGTTTCCCTAAGAGGAATAAAATTGAAACAGATTTTGATGACTCAAACTTTTTCACAAATTAAAAATTTATAGTGGTTATTTTAGCTTAAAAATTATCATAAGTTAAAATTATCATTATAAAGGGTGTCAAATGGCAAAGTCAGAAAATTCATAGTGTAGTATTTTTTTCGAAAATTTAACCTTGAGTACAGTATTGTGAGACATTCTCCATAACTTTTAACATCAAAAGTCTGAAATTGGCCAACCCCCTCCCAGGGGTTCTGATTTACAATGATGTCACAATTAGAAAAAACAATAAAATTACATATCTGAAATTTTCAGAGCAAGAAAAAATTATTTAAATAAACTTCTACAAAATAACATGAAATATTGATCCAAAATAACTTTGTAGTGCTTTGCATGTTTACAACGGATGGCCAGAAAAAAATTGAAATAATTTCAGAAATTAAGCATTTCGTTGAAAACAAGGCTATTTTAGTCTGGAAAAGCGGAATTTAGCAAAAGCTTACCGTATTACTTCGAATAAACGCCCCCTTCTTTTAAACACCCCCTCGATTAAACACCCCCTCGAATAAACGCCCCTCCCTAAAAGGAAAATTATTTAATAAACGCCCCCCTCAAATAAACGCCCCCTTCGAATTATTAGAAACTTGTGACTTTAATACTTCAATACCAGTGTTGATTGAGTTTAAAAAGGAAGACTTTAGTCATTTCTTGTAACCAGAGCAGTTTTCGATGCAACTTTAGTCGTTGAACCAAAGAGATTTTACACTAAAATCCTGATAAAAAACTAAAACAAAGGGTATATTTGCTCTAAATATCCGACTTTAGACTAAAATAATTCAATAAATGTCCCCTTCTTTTAAACGCCCCCCTCGTATAAACGCCCATCCTAAAATCGAAAAAATTTAATAAACACCCCGGGCGATTATTCGAAGTAATACTATGTGAATTTCTGGAAAGTCATAGTCCAAATTTTTGGAATCCTTAGATTACAAAGAAACTTTTGGTGGCAGAACTTTGTTTATGGACAGTTTTACAAAAACTGGGGAATCTTCCTCTCCTATTTAAGGACTATGAAATTTACAGAAATTACTTTTTTACATGTTTGCTTTAAATTTGACACAAGCAATTCAGTCAACTAGTAGATCAAATATATGTGTGTAATTTTTACTCCAATAAAATAGCAGCATGATATGATATAAACTGGTCGCAGATTATTTTCTTAAGCACTTAAAATTTTCCTCATTGATTTCACTAAACTTGTGTCTACATACAAGCCATAGAAAGAGGAGACATCTTAGTCAATAGAAAGAGAATGTGATTTTTGAAAATTTTAGCAGGAATTTCAATTCCATAATGGGGACTTTAGACCTATGTCATTCCTAAATGGTACATTCTATACCAAAATACTATCATATCACTACAAAAAGATTTGAGTCCATGTCGTTTGCCAAATTAGAGATTTCTTCTGTCAATATATCATGGTGGAAAGACGAGGCCCAGAGCCAGCTGATTTTGATTTTCCTTTCCAGAATACTATTATCACTGCAATAAGATTTTATGGGTCAGTATCTACCATTACCATTTTAGAACTCTTTTAGTTCAGTCAAAATAGTATTTTTGTTTGAAATAAAAAAACTGGCTCTGACCGCCTTATTTCTGCTATATTTTTTCAAAAGAGCCATGTTTTCATCTCTAAAACTTTTTTTTACCTTTTGCTATTGATATATAGAGATTTCCCAAAAGCCATTTTAAGGCCCTCTTACACGGAGCAATAATGAATTAAGATAAGATTTAAAATAATCACGAAACGATAATCTTATCTTATTGTGTCGTGTATCAAAGTTTAAAATAATAAAATCATTATCTTGATGACGTCGAACTCCCATTGTTCCGATTATTGTAGAGAAGTCGATTATAATCAAACTAGTTTGATTATAATCGACGAGCTTACGATATTCAAAACAAAAGAAAGGAAGAAAAATCTATTGATTTGGCTATGTAAACAAAAATATTCCATTCATTTGATCATTCAGCTACAGTAGTGTGTTTTGTGTTGTATTTTTTTTGTGAAATTATTAAAAAGTAATAGAAGACACAAGTTCATTTCTCGAACTTGGCTAGCTACGGTTATACGCGTTGTTTTCTCGATTTTGTTGCAATTCGAGGAAAGCCAAGTCAGCTAAATTTTGCTCACGCCATGCTCCTTCAGTTACTTAACCAGTTTCTTCGTTGACTTTGTCGATAAAGCCCTCTGGTGTGTAAGAGTCGGTTGAGAGTTCCATAAGTATATTATGAATAACAAGTGAAGCTAGTGTGATTGTTACAGCCTTGTCAGGATCAAGTGGGATTTTGTTCAAAAGGATTCAAAATCTACTTGCCAAAATGCCAAGTGCATTTTCAGTAACTCTCCGGAAACGAGGTAAATGATAGTTGAACACACGACTTCTAAGTGTAAGGCCTTGTTGACTGTAAGGTTTGAGACAGTGAATACCCAAAGGAAAAGCTTCATCTCCAACAAATACATAGGGAACAGGTACTGATTTATGATTGATGTAATTGGGATCGTTAGAACTTGGCAGTAATCTTGGCTCGGGAATACCTAGATTACCGCTTTCTAATGCCTTGTAGAAGGAACAATTTCGATAAAAGCCCCCGTCACTAATAGGCTAATACGCCCTTGACAGCCAACTTTTTCTCTTTTCTTTTCAAACGATCACAAGAGCTGCACAAGTAGCAGCACAAACCTTCTCCTGCTCATCTATTATTATAAAGGAGGACTATTGCTCTGTGTATCAAATCAAAAACATTTAGAAAATATAATAATAATAATAATGCTATACAAGTTCGCAGGCCACCGTGCGAGCATATGGGCCTCTATGAACCGCTCTTTGTTCGGTTTACAATTTTCTTAAAATAGAGTTTTTTCCTAGGGCTCCCCCTGACTTTGAATTTAAAGTTTGCATCCTTTAGTGACGTGTTCATTTCTTTGGCTTTCATACACCACTCTTTGATTGTCTTCCTTTCACTTTTCGTAAGATCTTCTGTCACACGGAAGGGCAATCTTTCTCCTTTAGTGATTGCTCTTAACACTGTATTTTTGTCTTCTTCATTTGCAAATCGGACTCTTATTGGTTGATAGCGTTTTTCATCTTCCTTTTCCTTCGAAAATTTTCCGATTCTTTGAGTTTCTTCAATCTTTATATTCCTTAAGCTTAGTTTCTTAGGTAAGACTGTTTCATTTAGATATTCTTCGTCGTAGATTATGGTTGACTCCTCTGAATCTTCAGTGGATTCGCCAACACCATGAAGAATTAGATTGCACGCCGTGGATTGAATCTGTCGTTCCTCCTGTTTTTCCCTTCGAAGTACGTTTTCTATGTTTTTCTCGATTTGCCTCGACGCGACTGCTGCGTAGCTTTGTGATCTATTTTCTCCTTTCTTCTCAACGATGTCTTCCATCTTCTTTTCGATCGTTGCCATTCTGGTCTCAAAGCTATCCTTTATTTCGCTGATCATTGTATTAACGTCTTTGGACTTCAGTTGAGTGATTTCTACGTCCTGGGCTTTCATTATATTTTCGCAAGCTTTTATCTCCTTTCGGAATCCTGAAACTGTTGATGTTTCACATGAATTGACCCGTTCCAATAGATCAGGGGTGATCACGACACAGTTTTGACATACAAAAGCTCTCGATTTGTATGTTAGACATAACTGGATTTGATAGACGGGGAGCTTTGAACAAATGTAGTGTACGATTCGATTGCACTTTTTACATTCAAGTGTGCCTTTGGATCTTCCTTCTTCACTTGTAACACATTCAGATAGGCTGCAAAGGTCGTAAATTGATGCTGAATTCGGTTGTTTTCGTAGATTTTCCTGAATTTTCTCCGCCATCTTTACATCTTTTAACAACACATCCGTTCAAATATAATACAGAAAGATATTGATTATTGTTATCTTTACGTGTATGAAAATGTAAAAATAATAAATTCTTATCTTATCTTAATTGATTATTGCTCCGTGTAAGAGGGCCTTTAAGCCTAAAATATAATAGCTTCCTGAAAATTTCTAAACCAATCAGAGTACTAGCACAAATCTGTCCAGGCTAACTCATCCAATCCAAGACTTAAACAATTATGATTTTCTTGTATTCCACTCTCCAGTCAAGGAATTCCTTCAATTATGGTAGTTATTTTTTATCACAAATGCAGGAGAACCATTGTTTTTACATTTTACAAGAAACAGAATTTCGAACACCCCTTTTTCACAGACTCGGTAGAATTTTCTAAGCCAGTGGGAGTAAAATAACGGACCAGACTCGATGGAGATATTCCCATATTATTTATGGCTGGGGATTTTAAATTCTTTTGTTTTCAAGTCAGAAAATTCAGTTAGGGACAAAAATTAGGTGTAGAATTTTCCAACGGGACAATATTTTGGCCAATTTTTCCAATGGGAAAGGGTTCCAGTAGGTCTGTGAGAAGAGGGTGTTTTCAAGATTAATAGAGAAAACAGGCAATTTGCACATCACTAAAAACCTAACCTGATAACAGCTGTTCATAATTTTCTTACGTGCACGGTAAACCTCTGAAGGCACTTGAAAATTATACATCTGAGAAAAATAGTCCTCCCGCGGAAAATTTTACAACAAGAATGTTGTTGTGCGCCAGAAAGTCAAAAACTGATACGGCGCCCTATTCAGGAACACAATCACGCAACTTTGTTGTCATCCCCAGTCCTTTTAGACGAACACGGTCCTTACGATTTCTAGATTGCATATTCGTCAGATTGTATGTTTTCACCCATCCCTTTATTAGAGCTTCAGCGTGGTGGGCAGAAAACAACCACAATCTGATCTCAGGTTATAAAAACCTAAAAAATAATAAAATTTAATAAGATTTTGTCATTTTGATTAAAGTTTTTTACCAGCACATTGACTATTTAAAAACTCAACTTTTACTAACTTTTTCATAGAAAGTGCCACGCCTGAAATGACAATAAGATATTTTTTGACACAAATCCAACTTTCATACTCGAATCCCTCCAATCAACCCCCTGGCAAAATTTGAGAATAACAGCTTAGCTACCATCTTGCATTAAAACACATTTTTCATAAACTCATTTAGTATAGTAAGATTTAATTCGTTTTTTAAATTTTTTGGGTTTGTAGTGATAATTGATCATATCTTTTTAACGCACAGACAAAATATTTTTTCTGTAGATCAAAACCTTTTAAGAAAGACAAGCTTTTTGCTTGTACTATTTTTAACAGTCGATGTTTGTGGATCTTTGTCAACCAGCACACTATATGTACTCAATATAAGCCTTTTTAGGCTAAACACACATGAAAACTGTCACAAATTTCTGCTCTCCGTTCTAAAAACACTGCCAACTGTAAAATCATCTCCCTCAAAATATTTGGTGTTCAATATTAAACTGTAAATTGGACTACAGACATACATTTAACAGCAATCTATACTCTCTCGACCTTGACCTCAACCTTGATCCTGACCCTTGAAAAAAAGAATTATTTTGGATAAATAGTCCATGAACTGATCATTAGAACAAATAAAAAATACTTTGAATAGTTGTCGGTGGGGGGGGAGGATGGTGAGGATGAGATCATTCTTCACAAGCCCCCCCCCCAGTGGGGCATCATATTATTGACCAACATGTATAATCAGCCTCGTATCCGTACATCCCGGCTTCCCACGTTTTACGCTGATGCACGAGAGATTATATTATCTTCCACTCACAGTAAAACATCAAAAAGCAGATAATAGTTGTTTTGGCGAACCCAACGGTCTTTTGAATAACTAATTACTCCACAGCAGTTACCTAGAGACAAGATAATTTATTATGTTTTTATTGGCTGAGGGAAAGTAATGTATGTGGAGTAATTAGTTACTCAAAAGACTGCCACGTTCACCAAAACATCTAGATCTATACAGCCCGGGGGTGATGAGGTTGACATATTCTTATAAAAAAGCGTGTGTATCCCACCTGCAGCTTGTCTGCTCAATTTTTAATATTAGGATATGTCAGTCTCATTTTAAGACACTGACAAAAAACAGTCTTTTTACCCAGGGTTGGCTTTTTATTGTATTTGGGTCAAGGGTCGGCTTTTTTTTCAAGGGTCGAGGGTTGGCCTTTTTCAAGGGTCAGTGTTGAGATTGAGGTCGAGAAAGTATAGATTGTCACATTTAACTCATTGGACACCTTTATTCGGAAAAAGTAGTAACAGGAATCAGAATCACTGATTAAAAAATGATTTTTTGCCTTGATTTTATAGCAAAGAAAGATTGTTTCAATCAAATCAGCGATCCTGACTGTTCTTTCAGTCTTTTTTTTTCAGCTCTTCACAAACCTAATTAAGGTATAAACTTATTCTTTTTTATAATTTTTGTTGGCGAAAACAAAAATCATAAAAAAGAAATAAGCTTATACCTAAACTATCAGGATTAGAAACTAGGCTAGTCTTACCTCTTTTATCTTTTCCTTTACAACAATACAATGCTGATAAGTTGACACAACACATGTGTACATGCACATTGACAAGTAATCCCTGAGAGAAGTTTATATCAAAATCTGCAACAAAAACGAAAGTGGTCTCTTCTACTGATTGCTTCCCAGCGCTCCTTCGCAGCTGTTTATCAAATTTCCACCAATGAGATTGCCACATTTCAAACGGCCCTTCTTTTTGGCACCTGTGGCCTCTCAGTGCCTTGCACGACGGGCCGTTGTAAAATCCCACTTAGTGATGTTTGACAGCCTTCTTCAACTTGACATAACCTTGTTCCCGTTTAATCCCAAAACATTGTGTAGAATACTTCTTTATGGCGACCCCGATTTTAGCATTGTTCAAAATCATAATATATTGAGTATAACAATAAAATTTATCTGTGATACTAGCCGTTTTGGGGGACCGTTATTTTAGTCTTTTACTCTAACTGCTCTCCTAGCTCTTTTTGTTTTTGTTTTTTATTTCTTTTAGTATTTATCCTCTGTAGTTAGTTTTTTGTTTTTGTTTTTTTCCATTTATCAGTTTATTTATTAATTTATTGTTAGCTTAGTTTGGGTTCCTTCCTCCTGGCGGTATGATCTGGTGGTCCTTTTGCGGGAGGTTAGAAACCTTTAGTTTTGTACTATTTGTTTGTGTTACCTATTGTATAGATAAAAAATAAAAAATAAAAATAAAAAATAAAAAAATCCCACCCTTTATATATTTGTTTCAATTCATGATCCGTGGCTTAGGTTTTTTCTCATCTTCAATTTACTGAAGAAAACGGGAATTTGACGTGAGAGTTAGATCGTCAACAAAGTGCCGTAAAAAATCATTGAATAAAAGAAGAACTTAAAATCTTAAATATTTTCATTTTGGAGAATAGACGTGCAATTTTAAAAGTGAAAAATAGAAAAGTCATTTTTCATTGCTTTTATATCAAAATGGGGGATTTGGAAAATTTTCTATGTTTAGTTTTTTGCACAAACCCCTGTAACTCTATGGGCAAGCACACTGCCTGCCTGCTGCTAAGATGTTAGCTTGAAATCGAAAATGAAACCACTCAAAACGAAAGTAAAAGCGGCCCGTACTCGAAATCCCGACGAGTGCGCGCACCCTATTCTTGATGTACAAGTTTAAGTCTATACTGACTATTACAAACCCAAACAGAAATACTTTTTTTTTAATTTTTAACAATAAAATGGTGTGATTCAGCAGCCCATATCTATAAGGTGTCAGACAGAGGTGCTCATGGCCTACTAGGTACTCATGAAACAATGAATAATAGTCATTTGGCTTGGGAGAACGCAACGGTCTTGAATAATAATAAATTACACCATCCACCACACAGCCAGTACAAAAACACAAAACAGGACAAAATTATCTTGTATCTTAATAGCAGTTGTGTTGTAAAAAACAAACTGAATGTTGCGTTCTCTGGCCACAAACAACTACCTACTTTTACTTGCTGAAAAAGATTTTTCAGGTTTATTTTCAATTTTAGATTAGAAGAAATTTCAAATGCGCATTTCCACCCTAAACCAGTTAAAAAGAAAACTAAAATGGAAACAATGGGCACAAATATTTTATATACCTGATATAGCAGCTGGTAGTGAAGGTTGAGAAATCCAGCAGCTAGCAGCAAAACAGAACACAGCACAGAAGGGAAATTTTTTCAATTTTCCCGCCGTAACGAAGTTAACTGCTGATGCTGCCATCATGGATATTCACATTCAGCCAATCATGAAAAATATGCTTCCCGCTCTAAACGGCTACCTTATTGGAACTAATTTTCGCGGGAACTAATTTTCGCGGTCGAAAAAAAATATCCGGAAAATTGCATTTCGCGGGTTTTAATTTTCGCGGTTTTTTCCATTCTGGAATTTTCGCGGGTTTTAATTTTCGCGGTTTTGCCCTTTTTTGGACAAATTTCTTTCATTTTCCTAGGGATTTTTCAAATTTTTCGATAAAATTGGAAAAAATTGTATTTCGCGGGAATTAATTTTCGCGGTTTTCAGCTCTCAAAATTTTTCGCGGGATCAAATTTTCGCGATTTTGACGAAAAACCGCGAAAAACGCTAAAATTAAAACCCGCGAAAATTAGTTCCAATAAATAATCTTATTGCCCCCGCAGGAGCGTAGCGACGAGGAGGCACTCATAGTTTCACGCATAGATATTGGACTGGAATCTCGAAATTTTGTTGCGTTTGTTTTGTCGCCCAAGCATCCCCGTAGTTAGTCTCTTCCGTAAATGCTCGGTTTTCATATTACGTTATATGGTATTATCATTATTACATATTACAATTTTAGTTTTGATTTAGCTTTGAAAAGCTGAAGCGAGTGTTATAAATGCAAATCAAAACAGTGTATGATATAACACGAATTACAATATTACTTGTGCAAATCAAAACAAACAAAATGGCAGACTGGTTAATAACCAGTAATATGATGATGATGAGCTGATTCATTGACTAGAAAAAGTGTTTTGTATGTCAAATTTAGTTTCTTGTCTTTGAAACTGAATACTAACTACTGTAATTTAGTCAGAAGTTCACTTCAGCAATGATTTCAATTATTTTTCCAGAATCTTTAAAGAAATTTGCTTAAGTTTTCAAATGTACATTTGATATTTTTGTTCAAACTCTAATTTATTTTTGTCTGTCATTTTATTGATAACTACCTTTATTGTTTATAGGGCTTCTTGAGCTTTAAATACCGTCATATGGTCGTAAGTCGAGAAAGTCCTTCTTAACTTAGTAAAACAACCGGCAAAGTACAAAAAAGATGAATGTACGCATATGTAAAGTTGAATCCAAACGTGGTTGACTTTTTCTTTTGGTCTTCAAAATAATTTACCTCACTTAGAGTGTTTTTACGTCTTTTCAGTGTGGTAAATCTTTTTCAAAAACCTGAAAAAAGTTTGTTTACTCGTTAAACTTTACATGCGCACGTTAAACTTTTTCATGCAGTTGTGATAGCCTAAATAACTTACGCTCCAGTGGTTTGGTGAAATAAGCTCCAAATTCTGGCTTTCTAAGTCAGGAGAGACATTCCCGAAGGCATTTAACGGTGGTTAGACTAGGTACACAGACAGTCATACAGAAACACCATAAAGGAAAAGTATATCGCTAGCTATAAACTCAAAAAGTCTAGCTTCCTGAAGGCGCGTCTCATCATTGTCTGCGCTGCGATCAGCTTGGAGAAAAGATTGCATCATGAAAAAGGACTATGCACTTGAAAAGAAATTTAGGCACATTTTAACTTTTCTCGACTGTACGTCTGAATGAACCACAATAGCATTCCTTTACTTTTCTTTTGACCAACAACATAGAAGATTTTGCTTGAGAAGTGCAATCACAGCGTACACTAGTGGACCCCGGGCCTTAACTAGGATAAGTGAGTTTCTATTTCACCCAACTTAAGATGGCGCAGAACTTTTTGATAAATTTTATACGCAGTATCCTCTTGACTATTGTTTATTAGGCAAAGTAGCAACAGAGAAATGTTGAAATATAGCAGCCAATGAAAAAAAACAAGCTATTTCTGATTGGGGGGGCGTACCAGTTTGTCGGTGTGTCGGTATTGACCTTTTTTGCGTCGGTATTTCGGTGATTAACAAAAAATGTGTCGGTATTTCGGTGTTTGAGATGCTTTTCGGTGACGGAAAATATTAAATTTTCAATCGGTGATACGGTAATTTTTCTCGGAACGTCAAAGAAACAGTGCTAAAATCAAGGGTTATTTCTCAAAAATCTATCCTATGTGATATGTCATATTAGAATTTTGAAAAAAACATGATAATAAGCAAAATGTTATATAACATTTTTTATCTACTTGGAAATACTATTCATCATTTGTCGACAGCTTGCAAAAAATGTCGGTGTCGGTATTTCGTAAAAAATGTGTCGGTATTGCGGTAATTTTGTGAAAAACTGTTGGTATTTCGGTGTCCAGGACCCTCGTACGCCCCCCACTGATTGGTTACCTTGTGGATTTATTCACTGCGTATGTCCATATATTTTGCCTTTAATCTAAGATGTCTGCGACATTATTAGAAAAGGTCTATTTAGTGATTAGTAATCATGACATATATCGTTATAAGAAAGAAACTAGGAGAAAAAACAAACAAACAGGAGATGTAAAAATCAGTAAGATAATGGTACCATAAACTTTTTAAATATATTTTTGAGAGGCTTTTCCAGCTTTTCCTTAAATTTTATTAAGTTATCAAGCTGCATGAATTTTTCAAGTATGTATTTTTTTATAATGGAATATATATTTTTTTTCAAGCAAACGCCTCAATCAATAAATCAATCAATAAATCAATCAATCAATCAATCAATCAATCAATCAACCAATCAATCAATAATTAAATCAATCAATTATTCCTGATTATTTTTTAATGTTTAATCTTTAAAAGCATTAAAGCTTTATAAGTGCATGACATGATCTTTATGTGGGGGCATTTAGTGAAAGCTATGACTAGTCAGAAAAGGAGCGAGTGCGAGAGCTAGTGCTTACAATGCAGAACTTATTTATAGAACAGATAACGAATTTCCAGCTGGAAAACTTATAGAACTTATTTATAGATCAAATCGATGACCAAAGCGGGCAGCGGGGGTAAGGTCCCGGGGGGGGGGGGGGGGGGGGGCACTGACCTTGACGACCGACGGGGACGTGCCGCTGGAGTTTCAAAAGTCGATCCTGTCAGAAATGAAATTTGATGAAAAATAGACCCTGTCAGTAGAAAAATTCGATGAAAAACCTACCTGTCAGATTCTACTGTAAAAACCTATACCCTGTCAGATTCTACCCTGAAAAACCTACCCTGTCAGATTGTATGTTAAAAACCTACTCTTTATACACGTTTTTCGCGTTTTTCGTAAAGTATAACATGATATCAACATTTCCAGGCTAAAAAACTACAGCATTGCATAAACATTAAACCTCAATACCTGGAAAACCGACCAAAAGAATCGACGACGAGAGTTATAAAATTACAAAGTAAACATATCTTTAATATTATTCAAAATCATCACTCTCTACTTCCACAAAATGTGTTTCAAAGCTAGAAAGGTACAATATTATAGATGTACAAGAACAAATAGAACGCTAAAGTTTCAAAAAACGTAATAATGAACGTAGATAAATTTCAGATATCCGTTTCCAGGATTACCGTAGGAATAAGATTCCGATTCCCGCTCTAGCATTACTGGTGCTTTTCCGGGATCATTCCGCTAGTTTTCCCGGGCATACTGGCAGAAAAAAGTGAATTAATCCAAGCTGGCAAATCATAAAACGCAAAAAAGAAGTAATGTTTTGATTATTTTTATAATTGGCCAACTTGTTTCATTGTTTTCAACTAGTCGGAACTAACTATCATCTGTTTTCAAGTGGCAAGTGGAATGTTATAGCAGGAATCGGAATCTTATGTGATCCTACGGTAAGGGTCTCAAAATCAGAACTGATGAAGTCTAGGTTTTAAAGGACTATTTTGCAAGTATAAGCTTTAAAACGACGCTTTAACAAAGAGGACGAGAGGATGTCAATGAGACTAATACAGAAGAGTTGATAGTATTGTTCTGTTCTACAGCTGTTCTAAGCCTACAGCGGAATGTCTCAACGATATGGGAAGAAACAAAACATAGCAGTTGAAATAAAAAATCTGAATCAAAATCTACAATAAAGTCTTGCAACATCTAGTAAAATCTGTTTGCCCCTCGCAGGGGTCTGCTCACTGCAGCTTCATAACGATTTGCAAAAGAACTGTTCATGCAAAAACGGCAAAAACAGACCCTGTCAGACACACATCATGAAATTGCGCCCCTGTCAGATCAGGATTTTGCAATTTTAGATACCCTGTCAGTAATTCTGCAACACTGAAAAAGGCACCCTGACCAGCGGCACGTCCCCGTACCTATTTTTGCCTAAGTGCCCCCCCGGGGGGGGGTACTTAGGCAAAAATAGGTGCTGGGTATGTGCGGACGGTAAGGGTCGGGTTTTTCACCTTTCAGACCTTTCAAAGTCTCTCTAAGGGTTACAAAAATCAGGAAATTTCAAAGTAGTCTCTCTAAGGGTGGGAAAAATCACGATTTTTAGAAAAAAATTTTGATTTTGAGAGAAAAAATTACAAAAAAGTCTCACTAAGGGTAGGAAATTTTTGAAAATCAGAGAAAATTTTTCGAAAAAGTCTCTCTAAGGGTCACTTTTTCACTAAAATTTGGTCTCTCTAAGGGTCGGTTTTCGGAGGTCCCGTCCGCACATACCCCTCATTCGCCAACCCTAGTACCCCCCCCGGGGGCAAGGTTTAGAACACCGAACAGATAGTATTTTCCCAGCTGGACCAAAACTGGGAAGAATATATTTTAGGGAAAAGATCAACCTCGTTCCCCGTTCAGCTTTTTGAATTTTGATGCTTACTGATAGGGCTAGATGATTCTCTGGCGTCCATCATTAGCGTAAATAAAGCCTGGGATACACGGGCACGAAGTTGGGAAAAGATCGGCCATAATTTTTACTTAGAACTGATCGAAAATTTCCAGGTGGCAGGCAGATTTTTATGTAAGAACAGATCAATAATAATTTCCAGGTAGACAACTTTCCCGTTTTTCTTAGAACAGATCGCTATTTTCAGCTGGAACATGCCTTTAGAACAAATATTTTGGAGAAACCCCTCGGTAGCTGCTTTCAATTCATTGCCGCCGAACGAATACGAATACGAACCCTACGAATAGATAAACGTGAGATCCACTCTGTGTACAGTTACAAGAGTATCCTTTTATTCATGATATTATGCACCATTGCAATGTCTTCCACGGACCCAACAGCTGTTTGGTTGAAAGTGACGTAATGATTGATTTTACGTCACTTTCAACCAATCCACTGTTGGGTCCATGGAAGACATTGCAATGGTGCATATCATGAATAGCTGTATAGACTAGACCTCTAGTGAAAAAGTTTATTAAGACAGATGACGACATCTAAGATTTTGGGACAAAATGCCAAGTTATGGTTTTTCCAATACATCTACATAAAAATTTTACTTGGCGCCCGAAAAAATATTTCACGGACTAATTTGTCAAATGATGACGTCATCATCAAAAATGATAAAATTTGATTTCAGCTCATATTAATGATTATATACGATTCGACGCGTTTTTCCAAATTACATCAGTCTCAATAAGTAAAAAATCTAGTGCTCTAACCAACCCCCTGAAAATGTCAAATTTCAACATCATCAAAACAAAAACAACTTACACCATTAGAAAGCTCGTCAAAAACTATATAGAAGACATTTACACAGGTATACTCGATTTCTCAAACTCGAAAAAATTGAGATCTTAATTTCTCATAAAAAATGAGCCATTTTTTTAGAAATGACGTCATAAAAGAGCTAGCTCAACCTCGTCCCCGTGTAAACAATGTGCTATTTTGACAGTATTTCGATTCAGTTTTCAGTTTTGTTTGTGTCGTGATTTCAATTTTTTATTCAACTTTGAATTTCCTAGCTCTACGTATTTCAAGCAATTTATATATTGTAACGTTTTAATTTAATATTTAATTACTATTAATATCAAAATATCATATATAACAGAAAAAAAAAATGCAACGAGATCAAAAAAGAAGAACGAATGAAATCTGACGTTTTGTTTTTGAATTACGTAATCTTACGCGTTCGAAAACCAGCCAATGCCAGGGGGTATTATGTAGCGCTACAAGTAAGAATCAAAAAGCTGATAATACGCAGGGGAACGAGGTTGAAGCTATGGACCTTTATAACTTTTCAAATTCAAATTTTTATTTATCGAGACTGATGTGATTTAAAATCTACATCGAAAAACGCGTCGAATGGAATATAGAATATAGAATATAGAACTTTGTAATTTTCCTTATTTGTGACGTCATCAATTTGTAAATTATTCTCCGAATCGTCCGTAAACACGCTGAGTGAATTTTTCTGAATCTCTAAACTATAAGGATTTTCAAAAAAAGGACTCAATATTTTTCCTGTTTTTCCTCGATGATGTTCATATATTTCATATATACTTTTTCATAGATTTTCCCAACCTGGATTTCTCCCCTTTTTTTCGATAACCGGCATGAGATTGGAATGGGTTTTCTGATCAAAATTTTTATAATCGGAAAATTTTCGTACGAAACAGCCTGATTTTCCGAATCTCATTTTTCAACAAGAAATCATGATCTTTTCCGGTAGAAAAGTGGTAGTGTATGTATGATGGCCCATTAGAGCCAACCCGTTTTAAGATTTTTAAATCTTGAAAAATTGAAATGAAATGCAAAATAAAATGAATTACTTTTTATTATTTTCAAAGTGATGTCCTTCATGTTCCATCGCGTAGCCCATTGAGGATATCGAAAAAAATTTGTGTTTTTTTTTCAATCTTATTTTCTTATTTTCTTACTTTTAAAGTTATGGTTTCTTCATAGCGTAGCAGAAGCAGCCGCGGTGAAGCAATTTTTTAGAAAATACATGTTCTTATCTTCTAGGAGACCACATGTTATGACCTTCAATTTTCTTATACAAATGATGTGTTCTGATTCCTAGGAAACCTTTATCGCACTATTTGCCTCTCTAAAGTTATCATTACTTTATGGTTGGATGTGTCATGAAATCTAGGAAAATGTTTTTGCCAAGATATGCGTGTTTAATTTTTGTTTTGTTCTACGAAAGATGTGTTCTGAAATTTTTTAGGATTTCTAGGCAAGATAACATCAATTTTCTCTTGATTCTAACCCTTTCTCCTTAAAAGTTGTGTTCTGAAGCTTTCTAGGGTTACCTAACCTGCAACCAGAACACGTCAAAGGACCTTGATTATACCCCTGTCTCGTCAGAACACATCATTATTTCTAGCTGATTGATTTACGAAGCCCTAATCAGAACAGATCAAAATTTCTAGCTGAAACATACTCTCAGAACACATCGGAAAAAAACGTCGCCTCGTCGGCTGCTTTCAAGGTAGTGCAGTGTTGATGAGTGTGGGGTAGTGTTTGAGAGTGTGAGCGATGTGGGCTTAGGAACTTCAACCAAACCTTAGATATTTTTTTATAAGCTTTGCATGGAATATTGTAGGAATTTCATATATAGTATCCCTCAACACCTTTTATAGCCCTGGTTCATGAATGAAAAAGATTTAGGTGGCTGAATACGCTCACAATTCAGACAATGACTTTGGTATCCTAGAAAATCTATGCACAAAAGTTTCCCAGGTTTTGATTTGATTTGGCCTAAATTTAACAAAAAATGTCATCAAAGGATCATAAAAGTGCCCTTTTCGGCCACCAACGGATGCTGCCTTGCCTTTCTAAAAATGGCCTGGACTGATCCTAAAAATTTTACTCGGCGCCCGGAAAAATAAGACGGTACTTTTATTATTGCGCGCACATTTTGGCGTTGGAGCAGGGGGCGGCAGAATTAAGCCTTTTTCGAACTACGGATAGCCTATACTAGACGTCACCCGCGTTTTTTACGCAATTAACGTCTATTCCACTTTGCAACTTTTTCGAATGTTTTGAGCCCTTCTAAACATTCGATTTTTTGACGTCACTTTTTAATTTTCGAAGCTCCTGCAGTAGCAAAATAATCGAATTTCCGTCAAAGCACTTGAAAGGCTTCTATTTTTCGAAAATCGTCAAAGTGAAACCGGTGAAACTCACTAAAAAACGAGATGAAAAATCAGATGGAACCTCAGAAATTAAGCCAACTGTCGGAAGGACGCACTCGGCGAGTCGATCTTTTTTTCCAATGTGTTCTGAAAACATATTTCAGCTAGAGATTTTGATCTGTTCTGATCAGATCTTCGAAAATTAATAAGCTATAATTAATGATGTGTTCTGACGAGACAGGGGTATAACCAAGGCCCACCAAGGTCATCAAACTGATCTAACGTGTTCTTGTTATCTAACAAATTTTGCGTATAAATTAATGAAACTCACTTTGGGTAGTCTGAAAGCCATGAGTTTGGTGTCGGTAGGATTCAACATTTACCTTCCATTCAAATAATAGCATCGTTGTTTATAGGACTACAAAATTTTGAGTTTCTTATCCGCTTAACATAGGTCAATCATTTAGTCATTAATTTTGATTGAAGCAGTGACTAATGATACAGCGAGCGAAAAACCTTCTTTTAGCTAACTTAATTATCTAATTTTGATCCATTCACTGATCATCTAAACGAAAAAAAAACAGCTCAATCACTGACATTGTAATGTTTTTTGTTTACCGGTAACCCCGCGCGAAATTTAAGCCTTGCACCGATAACCCGGCCGCTTTTCCGTACGTCCCTGCTGTGTAATTTACTCAAAAGTTCCACCAGTTTTGGGGCAGGAATACTAGAGGAAAGATGAATTGCTATCAATCATTTGTCCATGTCGTCCCAAAACTGGCACTATGCATTTTTCAATGTCGTTTTGGGACAAATTAATTCGTATAGAAAGTAAGAAACCATAGTAATAGATGAAAAGTGTTGAACAAAGCAGAAGTTAAAGTAAACACGTTTCTTCCAATAAACACTTCTCATTTATTTACGAAGAAAAAAATTGTCTTCCAAGTATCTACTCAAAGTTTGTTTTCATAACCTGGAAATGCACTCTACTGCGTATAAATTTACGAAGAAGAAAAAAATTGTCTTCCTTTCCAAGTACCAACTCAAAAGTTTGTTTTCGTAACCTGGATACTCACTCTACTGCATATATATTTACGAAGAAAAAAATTGTCTTCCAAGTATCAACTCAAAGTTTGTTTTCGTAACCTGGATACTCACTCTACTGCATATATATTTACGAAGAAAAAAATTGTCTTCCAAGTATCAACTCAAAGTTTGTTTCGTGACCTGGATACGCACTCTACTGCATATATATTTACGAAGAAAAAAATTGTCTTCCAAGTATCAACTCAAAGTTTGTTTTCGTAACCTGGATACTCACTCTACTGCATATATATTTACGAAGAAAAAAATTGTCTTCCAAGTATCAACTCAAAGTTTGTTTTCGTAACCTGGATACGCACTCTACTGCATATATATTTACGAAGAAAAAAATTGTCTTCCTTTCCAAGTATCAACTCAAAGTTTGTTTTTGTAACCCCTAAGTGCGCACTCTACTGCACCTACGGTAAACAAAAGGACATGGCAAATAGAAAATTATAAATGAATTGGCTAAATCAACCCAGAAGAAGTGCAATGAAATCACTATAGATACGTATGCACTTTAAATTAAACTCACCCAGGGATGTTTTTCATATTTACGAAATTGAAATATCCATGGGACTGGGCACTACAGAAAAGAAGATAAATAGGGAGCAAATTTTCTTTAAAATCACCATCATCATTCTCATTTGAGAGATACAAGGTAAAGCAACCAAAATGGTAAGTTCGACTTTTATTTCTTTTTTTCACAATCATCATGAAAATATAATTTTAGCCCATAATATACTCTGTACCAGAGTGTATCTCACGATTATCGTAGCGTAGTCTACAGCAATGAATTTTGAAATTAGCCGTAGATATTGGGTTTGTGTACAGACAACCCATACCCCTACCAGAAAGAAAAACTCTTATTCTTATCTCATTATCCCCTTCTCTGATTCTTTACATAAAGAGATGACCTATTTTAACTTTTCTTTTTAGAAGTTTATCATACTCATCGCAGCTATTGCATTGGCTACTGTAAGTTTTTGAACTATATGTTATTTTCAATGGACCAAACTATTAAATCCGGCATCTTTAATCGAAGTTATTTTTTTGAAAGTTGAAACTTTGCAGTGTTAAAACTTTGCCTAACGTCCACTGCGTCCAAAAAATCTTTGATCGCAGTTTTTTTGAAAATGGTGCCCTAATGGTAGCACAACTCAATGTAGGTGAAAATATTTTCAAGCAGAAAGTTTCATTAAATTATGATTGACCCACATCAAGTAGTGCTACCATTAGGATTTGTAGCAAATATGCGTTGTTTGATTTTTATATTTTTACTTCATAGGCCAAACACTCAACTGATCTGAACTTTAATGAAGGAGGGAAAGATTATAAAGAGCACATCATTTTTGATGAGGTTGATAATACAACTGAAATTCATATCCCAAAACATGGCAATATCCCCTTTGCTGCACGTTACTTGATTGACCATAATCTTGTAAGTAAACTAAACAAACTGTCCTCGGTTAGAATCTTTTAGTAAGGTTATCTGTGTTGTCCGTATCATTTATGAAAAATCTGTTTTATTGTGAGCCTTTCTGACTGCTTAAAGCTTAAACTTTATTTAAATTTAAATGAGGATTTTACTCTCCAAATGTCACACTCACAGGGAAAATATAAAAGATTAGGCCTGCTAGTGTTTTTTTCAATAAGGATAATAGTTAAGCGTTGTTTTTAAACAGGCACGTAGGAAGTTCGTTAGATTCGTTGAAGAGAAATGTCCAAATTGCAGACGAATTTAAGGAACTAATCCTTGTCTATCATTCAAGTTCAACTGCAGCTTACACCATAGTCCGTATAAAAAACCCTGGTCTGGAAGCCTTTTGTTTATTTCCATTGTTTCTTACTTGAACTTGTATTGATAAATTAGTTTGTTTTGCTCACTTTTTGTTCATGTGATTAAATCTTAAACCAATCCCAAGAGGAGTACTTGGTAACGTGATAAAAAACTGAGCAAATCGATTTTTATCTTTTGATATTAACAAAGGAAAAGCTAACAAAAAGTTAAAACAATAAGCCTCCAGATCAGTGTTTTTTATAAGGACTATGCTTACACTATAGTTTATTATTTTAGCACTATGAAGTGAGAATTTTGGAAGGAAAGAGTGTATGCTATTTACGAAAAATGGAAATGGAGGAAGAGCACTCGAACCGAGATCTTGAAGCAGGCATTCGAAACGTAAGATGTTCTTTATTATGTAACTCTTCAATCAAGATATTTTTTTGAACTAAAATAAGATTTTAAATTTAGGACTCTTTTTATTTATCATCCGTCATCACCGCAGAGTGGTTGTTTTCAAATTAAGTTCAAATCACAAAAATATTTGAAATCGATTTTAGGATAATAAAAAAGTTATTTCAAAAAGACTTTGAAACAAATCTGAAAATCGTTGGTATTATTTTCGGCATTTTGCGCTTCAGTTGATTTGACCACGTAAAGTCGAGACAAAAAACAGATTGGCCTAATCGATCTTTAAATTGACGAAAAATTAGTAAAAAAGTACCAACTTTCTTTTATTTATATTATCATTCATTTTCAATTCAGGCTGGAAATACTTTTCCAAGAGATCGATATTTTGTTCAACGAAGAGGACTTTTTCCGATCTCTGAAATGGATAAATCTGAACTCTCATCAGCAATTATTCGATTCTGTGGATCATTCCCTGTTATCCTTGAAAAAGAGGCTACCATTGACGAAGTTGAAAAATACCTGAAAAATGATTTAAGTAAGTACATTTATGAAAGTAGTGACCAGTTATGGGTGAAGTTTAGGTACCTAATTGCACGATGGGCTATTTTTTTCTCATTTGGCGCCACTTCAAAGAGAGCAATTAATCGTTAATTGGAAAAGGTATAAATTCCATAACGATGTTTTTGTAATTCTTTAACATCCTTGTCTCCCAGCCCCGATATGGCTTTTCCCAAAGCAGGGTTAAAATTTCAAATCAAAATCTCAATGGGGATAAAATTCTAATGTTCCAAGCTCGAGAACCCAGTGGGGTTGGCTTTATAGTGCAATTTTTTTACATTGAATTTCGAATTGGTCTGTAAACAAAGTCATTTTTTCCAGTGGGGCTATTATTAAAGTGTATTGTTCCTCCACCAGGGACGATTTTTTGACCAGATTTCTCAGTGGTTGATGGGGTCGGAAACCAACTTTTACCATCTACGCATACCCATCACTTCTTTTGGCCTCACTACCCCCCCCCCTTTCCCTCGGGGGCAATAGCCATCCTTCTTAGAAAGGCTGTAAAATACAAAAAGAACCGACCTTATAAGCTTCAAAGTCTCCCTCTTGAAACTTCCAAGCAGTCCCCACATTCAAAATACTAACCGATATATTCATACTTAAGTTTATTCATACTAAATTACAAAGCTTTCAAAGCTTTTAAAGTGTATCATTTTTCTTTCTAAGAAACTCGAGAAAAACGGGGTACTGGTACCGTTGAAAGGTGGACTCCATGTAAAAAAGGTACTTACAATGGTTGCAAATCGGCTGCTCCAAAGTGTCGATTCACCTTGACAAGCTGTATCTTTTGGATTTGGTGTGAACGAAAGGGGGTCATATTGCACTGCACTGACCCTAAGGTCAGCAATCATGTCTACAATGCAAACGTCTGTTGTGATTTCGTTTGTCAGAAATGAGAATGGAAATTATATTGTATGTATAAGAAGTAATGTGAAAGAAATACATCATTGAACATTAAAGGCTTACGTTAAAGTTAATTCTTCCTAAGTAAACAATCCATTCCCCTGAAAAAATTGACCAGAATAAATTCACTCGATTCAAAATGACTGTACGTTTGGCCCAAAATTAATTTTACACCCTTAATATGTACTTTTTCTCATCTGTGCTCATTTCGAGCCTTACCCTTTGAGAAGCTTGGAAATAGGACCCTTAAGGGCCGCACGTACGGTCGGTAGTTATCTTGAGTGCCCCCCGGGCAATGATGAACTCAGAAAAAATATTCAAACATACACAGGAATCATGATAAGTTCATTATTTTGACCTTTTATTTGAATAAAAAGAAATCTAACAACCAACATAATCAAATTTTCCTAAAAAGATCATTCGTATTCACAAAAAAATCATGTATATAATACCTAGTAGAAATAAAATAAGATAAATTTAATATTTACAATTTTGATAGTTCTGTGAAGCTAGTAAACTAATCATTGATGAATAATGCAAGCAGAGACTGGGACTGAGCCAACACGATATTAATGAACTGAAAGATGAATAGAAATCAATAGAGTGGGGCTCAGGTCCTCGAGCCCAGACAAACATGAGCGAGAAAAGGAAAGAAACAAGGACTGGGAGAAAGAGCTCGAAGGAAGAAAGACTTGGGAGAAGAGCGAAGGAAAGGACTTGGAAAGGGAAAGGAGAACTAAAGGAGAAGGACTTCAGGACTTGGAAAGGAGAACTTAAAGGAGAAGGACTTCAGGGACTTGAAAAGGAGAACTTGAAGGAGAAGGACTTGAAAGAGAACTATCGTTAATTACATGCCAGAGTTACTAAGTTATTTGATGTTATTTATGTTACGCTTATTTGATAAATATTGCTTAATTGGAAAAAGACCTAAATTCCCTTCGTCACACTGAAGGTGAACCAGAAGAACTCGCTTCGCAAGAATCAAAGATCCAAAAGGAGAGAGATACACCAAGGAACAAGAACAATAAAAGATTACACCACAGAAACTGAACTATTGTTGATTGGTAGTTTGGTTAATTTCGCGATTAAGGACACGTTATTTTGAAAAGGACAAAAGTGATTTTACATCAGAAAGTATTAAAAACTATCAAAACGAGAGTTTTACACAAAATCAATTATTTAAAGTTCAACGAGAAGAGAAGTTTAACGTCAAACTCTCGGTATCAATTATTCAACAAACTTGAACGCAGCGAACCTTTGCCGTAACTAAGCATTGGTTACAATTGATCCAAGCATTGGTTACAATTGATTCAAGTAAAATAATACCAAACATTGTGCAGTAAATTTTGATTTCGATTTTGTGATTTGAATCGAAAGGTAAATAAGTAAAGGAAACTAGGCAAGAGGAATACAGCATCTAGAGGTAACACATTTCGACTACTTATAAATGATTCAACATGCAACTCGCTAAAACGACAGTGTCGATGAAAGCGAAAAGAAGCAAGCAATGACGAATATTTTCAAGATGAACGTAATCCAAATGACTTTGGACGATATACCACAATTCCATGGAACCAGTAATGAAAATATCAAAAGCTATTTCGAAAGTTTCGAGAGCATAGCAACCATTGGCAAGTGGAGCTCCAAAGAACGTTTGAACGTTCTAACAGCATATGGCTTACAAGGTCACGCGATGCACTATTACAGAGCGCTACCAGCAGACGTGAAGCCTTCATACAAACTGATAAAAGAGATGTTGCTGAACTACTTCTGGTCGTCTGATATCAGAATGTTAAAGAAAGCTGAACTAGCCAAACTCAAACAAGAAGAATGTTCATCACTAGATATCTACCTTGAAAAACTCGAAGAGCTAGTGTATCAATTAAATTACAGCAATGAGCAGAAATTGGACTCACTCATCGCCGGACTGAATGATGATTTACGAATATCAGTCATTTTAAAGAGATTCAAAACCTTCAATGAAGCAGTGGCTTACATCAGATTGGAGAACGCAATCAAGCCGAATTATAATGTGAACTCCACCAAACTGTTCAAAGAGCTGAACGAAAAGATCGACAAATTAGCAGCTGGCGCGTGTACTGTCCAATTTTCCGGTGCAACACCAAGACGAGTGTCATTAAATGAGTACGCCGGTGAAAGAGATCTCGATGAACAAGTATCCGAGGTGATCGAACAAAAGTTACGAATGATAATGCCTCAAACAATCAATACGCTTGGCCGACCAAAATTTGCATCATCAACAGACGGAATGAGAGAGATCGAAAGAATGCAAGCCAAAATCAAGAATCTCAAGCGACAACGGAACAGACTTCCTCAACAAAATAGAAGAATCTCCTTAGATGGACGCCGTTACACATCAACGCGAACGCCAGTAAAAGATCAGGACCCTCGAGAACCCCCCAAAATCTACCCACCACCGAATATTACCTACCGACCACCGACAATTATTCGCCAACCACGCAAGACATTTATACAACCACCAAAGCTTCATCCGCCACCTATCATTATCGAAGTTCACTCACCACCGAAAGTTCATTACCGACCACCAAAGATTATTCGCCGACCACGTATAACATGTCAACAACCGCCGAAATTTCACTCACCGAGCGAAATTGTTTATGAACCGTCAAAACTTCACTCGTTGTCAAGGATTACAAACCTGCCTCCAAAGATATGCCATCTTCCGCTAAAGAAATCACAAGAAATGATTCAACATTCATCTAGAATTATTCAAACCCCCTCCAAGGTTATCCATCAGCCACCAAATAATTCACAGCATTTGTCAGAAATTAAGAAAAAACTGTCCAAGAATATTGAAAAGTCTTCCAGAATAACCCAGTCCGAGAATATTGTAAAGCCGTCCAAGATTGTTAAAAAGCCGTCCGAGATTGTCAAAAAGCCGTCCATAATTGTTAAAAAGTCGTCTGAGATTGTCAAAAAGCCGTCCGAAGTTGTTGAAAAACCGACCGATATTATCGAAAGACCGTCCGATATTATGAAGAAGCCAATTGAGAGTATTAAAAATCCATGTTGTAGTGTTCAAGAGCCGTCCAAGAATATTGAACACCCGTCCAATAATATTCCGAAATCATACGAGAGTGTTCAAATATCCACAAAACAGTCGACAGAATGTATGAGGTTTCAACTGAAATGCCGAAAATACCAGATAAATCGAAGCAGAAACAAGATACAACTGAGTCTGCTACTGAAAATAATCTTACCAACGTTGTACATCCTGATTATGAATATCATATCGTTGATAAATCTTACAATACAATACCAAGTGAAGAGCCAGCAGCAACCAGAAATCAGTGAGAGATTGCTCAACGATGATAAAATATACGACCAGAAAAACCAATGGCACAACCGAAAGATTTACGAGTACAAGAAAAGAATTTCTGAAAAACAACAAATTTATCCCAGAAACAAAAATAAACTTCGTTCATTGTGTTGAGTACTCAATACTTAACCACGCTTGATAAAGTTGATATTTAATGAAACACGAATATTTAAAGAACTGCACAGAGCACCAAACCAAAAAAAAAAAAGTTATATCGAGTCAAGATTGCATACATTGAGAAGGACAGTTAACCGACTACAACCAAGACAAAATTTAGCGCAGAGAAATTGTTGAATAAATTCAGAGATGTCGAATAGAATGCAGATTTGTTTACCGAATGAAACTAACAATTACCTAAAGACTGAAATGTTAAAAGAGAAACTAAAATTGGACAAATAGTTTATCGATTTTATGAAATTTTTAAGAGAATAAATTGAGTTTATGTAATATTTATGAATCAGACGATAATTTGTAATTTAGTTATTTTCAAATAAAATATTTCAGCATTAGAAATTGTTAATTATACGTAAAATTTGATATATAAAGGACCGACATCAAAGATGAAAACAACTTGAAGACCTGCGAAGATGAAAACTTGACATGCAGTCCAAAATACACCGATCATGTAATGTTTTAATTTAGTGACGAGAACGTCACTTGTCAAACAATGAGGATGTGAAGTCATATCAATGTATAACTAAAATCCAGAGAAGAATAAACCATTAAAACAGTTATGAAAACTCGATAAGTAAACAACCACAATTGAGCACTTAATTGCACCAAAACATCAGCACGAAAGCAAAAGCATTAAAAAGTTAATGATTCCTGAAAGAAAGAAGTAAGCGAAACCAAGATCCCAAATTTTTTTTGAAGTGACGAGGACGTCACTTGTCGAACGTCGGAGATGTGAAGCTAGTAAACTAATCATTGATGAATAATGCAAGCAGAGACTGGGACTGAGCCAACACGATATTAATGAACTGAAAGATGAATAGAAATCAATAGAGTGGGGCTCAGGTCCTCGAGCCCAGACCCCTGAATAGGGCGAGCAAACATGAGCGAGAAAAGGAAAGAAATCAAGGACTTGGGAGAAAGAGCTCGAAGGAAGAAGACTTGGAAAGGAGAACTTAAAGGAGAAGGACTTCAGGGACTTGGAAAGGAGAACTTAAAGGAGAAGGACTTCAGGGACTTGAAAAGGAGAACTTGAAGGAGAAGGACTTGAAAGAGAACTATCGTTAATTACATGCCAGAGTTACTAAGTTATTTGATGTTATTTATGTTACGCTTATTTGATATTTATTGCTTAATTGGAGAAACAGAATTGATGTTGATTGAAATCTATTAGCGTACCTTTACTACGTGTCCATAGACTTATCCCCAATAAGGGATACCCTGATCGAAGGAACAGATAAGTGATCTGAGAGGTCCCCTCAATAACTAAAGGGTGACCCCAATCGCCTAACTTCCCTTCGTCACAGTTCTCTCGTGAAGAAGTTTAGGAAATTTTTACGGCCATTCTGTTTTGTAACCATAAGGGGCGGTGGACGAACATTTCCAGGGGGGTTTAATGTTTTTCATTTTTCCAGAGGGTAAAAATTTATTCTAAGATTTCCAAGGAGACTGATTTTAGTTCACCCATACTCACTTTAAGGTACGAAGAAGAATTTTTCCAAGGTATTTTTTTGGAAATTTTCCAGGGGGTATCCATACATTTTCAAGTATTTCGTTGGCTTGAAAAGGGTCGTCCACCCCTGTATGGATATCAAATGTAACACCCCAATTTAACTTGGAATGTAATTTAAATAAACCTTTTCATAAATTACGTCACGAACATCACTTGCCTCGTTTTCAAACAATTACAATGGTAAATATATCCCTATGAGACATTAAATGAATTTTTTATGAATAGAAAGTAGTTTTAATGAAATCCGCCGGGAGTTAATCACCTTGGCAATAATTTCAAAACGAGGAAAGTGATGTTCATGACGTAATTAATGAAAAGGTATGTTGCATCTCGATAGATTTCAAATCTAAAAAATAATCTATGCGTCATCAGCATCATTCGATTATATAATACTCTTTTGAACTAAATTATAAAAAAACGCAATCCTAAGTATAAAAATATCACTATTTAGCCTGAGTGTGCATCTTTCTACATAACTTATGCCAGTAGATTTGGATCATAGCCTAGCTGGTAGATAGCTTTCCTCAAATTATCAATCGTTTTCTGCAAGAGAAAAGTTGCGTTAAATACGGAGGAAAATTAGAGGGAATTTCAGGGAAAATTTCAGGGAGTCCCAGATTCCATCATTCCGTCAAAAAAAGAAAACCAAAATTCCGTCTTAACATTTTTACCATCCTTATGTTGTTATATCATACGTCTTGTATTAAAAAAACGTGTACAATATGTTATTGTCGTGTCATGATGTTATTGGCCAGAAAATTAAAAACTTAGAACATCTTGAAATTTGGTAACTGAACTTGAAAATGCCTTTTTTACAGCCTTTGTAACTGTAAATTGTCAATTATTCCCAAGTACCAGTAGATACACCTGAAAAACTACAAAAAAAAGAGGCCCCCTCTATCTCTTTATATGACTGGAATTTTGGAATAAAACTTTTTGTGTTTAAAGTAGGCTATATATGAATGTCTTCCCTGGGTGTAACTTTTTTTTAAAATTAGATTCCTGTTTTTTACAAGGTAGGGAAAAAGTGCATTTTTAGCGTTATACACCTCAAAAACTACAAAATGGTTTTTCTTCAATAACTTTTTACAAAAAAGTGTTTTTGATTTCAAATTTTGGATACTGATTGGCTGGAATGTTGTTAATTTAGTAATCAGCCAACGGATTACAAAATGTTTTCAAAATTTTTTCTTAAAACCGAAAAACACCTCAAAAACTACACTAATACACCTCAAAAACTACAAAACTAAAGCCTTGCTCACAGATTAAAAAATCAAAAGAAAAAGATTTTGCTGCCAGATTATCATTTTATGGTACAAGCACTAATCCTGTTTCAAATCTTATGTCAAAATTCTCATCTTTCAGGTTTTTATGCCCGTTTTCTATGGTCTATAAAAATTTGCGAGTTATTTTGGCTTATATTTGCTGGTTATAAAACCATTCCATTTTCTCTTCTTTTCGAATGTTTTGATGTCGATTTCAACTTTTATATAAAAAAGAGAAATCGACAAGACATAATAACAAGTCAAGAGAGAGAAAATCAAAAGTTCAGAGCAGAAAACCGAAAAAAGAACATATGGTATATTTTGGGTTCAGATTTCCCTAACCTTAGCTAGACGAAAAAGGTTAACTTCAAAAAATACGGTGCTTGATAAAGTGTGGTAACTGTTTTTGCGTAGAGATTAAAAGCAATTTAAGATACATAATGGTCAAGCCAAAATTTGAATTTAAAGTGAAAAAACGTGTTGTGATGGTATATGGTAAGCCAAGTTCTAAGGCCGAAGCTGCAGTGAAAAGAAAACAAATCAACGAAAAGAGTGCTCAAATTGAGGAGGCTGTGGAATGGTGTAAGATATATGGGAAAAAGGGTTACAGTGCTCTAAAAACAGGACGGTTTCCATTGATTAAAGATCGTGGTACCATAGATCGAAGATTGAAAGAAAAAAAGATCAACAGCAAAAAAGAACACCAGAGAATTTTGACACCAGAGGAGGAAAGATCGGTCGTAGAATTTGCCAAAAACAAAAATAGGTGCCATCAGGGGATATCGAGAAGAGATATCACGAATCTCATAATAGATGTGTTGAAAATAAGGCAGCATTGTAATTTGAAGTTGCGTGGTGGTCGGAAATTTGTGAAGCTATCTGCTAACGCTAAACATACGTTGGAGAAAAAGAGGTATGTAATTCGATAATCAAATATTCAATGAGTACCAGTCCATGAACTTAGCCAGCAAGACGAAGTTAGAGGTCTGAAAATATTGCGTTTTAGTTTTTTGATGTTTCACAACCAAAATAATATTCATATGCTTTCTTTCACTAGCCTCTCGCAATCATTCTGGCAAAGGTTTGAAGCAGAAAACCCTGATATTTCAAGGTCGAATTATTTTTAAAAAATGTTGTGAATATAATTTGACCATTTTCTTTATTTTTAGGAGAAATGGCTGTCTCTCAGGTATTGTTCTCTGGAAAAGGCATAACAACACATATGTGCCCGAAGCCAGTTGCAAAGAAGATCAACAATCTCTTGATATCTTCCACTGAAAAAGGCAGTCAAGACAACAAATCTCTCCTTGAATGTTACCGCTTATTTGATAAGTATCTTGACGAAAAGAAAATTCAACGACCAGTAGTTATGTTGGCTGATGGGCATAGCTCAAGATTTGATTATAAAGTATTAAAGTTCCTCAGGGAACATAAAATTAATTTGTTCATATCGCCACCAGATACAACTGGGGTGACACAGTTACTCGACCAAAACCCAAATCAAAGTTTGCATAAAGAATACAACAGTAAAAGAGACGAACTTTTCCCTGGCTTTCAAACGATCAACCGAGAAGGTTTTATGAACATCTTAGGAGAGATATGGGAAAAATGGGCTACGGAGGAAACAATACTGAAAGCTGCTAAACGAGTTGGTATCTCCAAAGATGGGCTTAATGTTGAAGATATGCAACAAGATAAATTCGAACAAGCGGCCCTCATTATGAATAAAGACAAGGATATAGAAAAGCCTGGACCGAGTACACCGAATAAAAGATGCACCCGTACTTCGGCTAGAGCTACTTTAGGATCATCTGCCGAGACACCAAGCACCCCTAAATCAATGTCGAAGCTTGCACAATCAAAGTACAAATACGGTTCTGTTGAATATTGGAAATGCATTTGTGAGCAGTACCAAGGAATAATCAAAGATGGCTACGAAAAAAGCTTGAAATTAGAAGAAATACCTGGATTGTTATCAATCAAAAAAGTCAAACCCAAGGAATTAGAGAAAACGAAAAACATCCGAATCACCAACGTACATGGCAGCATGGAAGCTCAAGACATCTTAAGCAGAGTGGAAGCGATTGAAAAAGAAAAGCAGAAAAAGGAACAGCAAAAGGAAGAAAAACTACAGCAGAAAAATTGGGAAAAAGAAGCATTTTTCAGATGCAAGAAAAATTGTGTCTGTTCTGACGGTGAATGTGAAGCTAAGGGACTCAAGCAGTGCCCAGTTTGTTTTGAGGTGAAAAGGTCAGTTTGCAGCAAAAATAAATGTCAGGTCAATGGAAAGAAACCAATCATGATAACACTGCCAAAGGGAGAAGTTTTCAAAGATAATAAACGGAAGCTCAGTACCGAGTCTGAGTATGAAAGTGACTTTACTAGTGATGAAAACGAATTCGAAGATGTTTTTGAAGATGCTGAAACCTCTTCTAAAGATGAGGAGACAGCTACAAATGAAAAGGTTTCAGCTAAGCTTCTTGACACATGGAAAAAGCTTTGTCCACCAACAAAAGAAGATGATGTTCTTAAAAAGTGGTACGTTGGGGTACGTTCAACAAAAAAATCCAATCAATTATGTATTGGTCGTTTAGAAATGAGATTTCTAGATGATGTCGATGGAAAGGTTGTCTCCGTTATCCTAAAATGCTTAAACCCCAAACTCGGGAAAGGAACAATGATGGACGAAGCTCCTGAAAATGCAGATGCATTCCTATTTCAGATTGAGGATATAATAGATGGTCCAATAAAAGCTGTTCCTCGACGTAACCTAAAATGGAATATTCCTGATTATAAGGAGATTCGTGATCATTTTGAGAATGCTGTAAAAATTGATAGGCTATCTCTAAAAAACATGTCATTTTAGTTTATAGATTTATTTTGATTTATGATTTTTGATGTTGATTTAGTTGAATTTTTTTGTGTTTCATGTCATTTGAATGATTAAAATATGACAAAGTTGATTTTAAAGTTAATTGCTCAAATCACTTTTTTTGGCTGGTACACCTCAAAAACTACAAAAATTTGATAACAATTGGAGGTCTAATTACTTTCTTTGACGACTATCTATTAAAAAGACAATGATTTTTCCATATCTACAGTAAGTATAGGTATCTAAAAAGTATAGGTTTTCTGACCTTAAATTCAATTGCCTGGTCTGTAAGGCCAAAAAACCTGATTTTTTGAAGCAAATTATGATAAAATTTTGAATAGATTCGAAGTTTAAGGTACTTTGACGTGTCTAAAATTTATAAAGTTTGGTATTTTTTGAAAGAACATTTATAGGTGGTTGTGAAAATTTAAAAAATTTCTGAGTCAAATAGGTTTAGGGGTCCCGAGAGCAAAATATACAACTTTGTAGTTTTTGAGGTGTATGTGTTTTTGAGGTGTATCTACTGGTAAGGCAAAACCTCCATAAAAATGACATCTCATGCTATGTAGTATGCATTACATGTTAAATTGAGGCTGAGTTTAGATCCTAACCAAAGATATCGTTAGAATAGTTCAGGATAATTTTCCCCAAAAAGTTTATTATATCCATGATAAAATGAAAAAATACCATTCTTATAAAAAAGCATTTAATACCTGTTGTTCTTCTACTTTTTCATGTAGCTCTGCAACTTGCTCTTTTGCTTTCTCGACTTTTTCTTCACTCCGGGCTTTGATCGAAACTACTATTCCTGTATAAAGAAGAAGAAATGTACATAGGTTTTGAAAAATTTAGCTCCTGGAAACTTAATTTGCTTAGATTTTTATGCGCTTATTGGTAATGATTTTTCGACTTTTGGCAAATAATACTTTGGCGAAAACCTATCTTTAATCCCAATGTAATATTTGACACTAAAGGGGTATTCCCTCAAAATTTGAAAACCGCAAATGGTTTTTAAGTGCTTTAAAGTACGGTTGGAAAGTAGACTCCGAGTTTTAACATTAGACTTAAGACTTAGGATGGGGCACCGTAAGGGTGTAAAAAGTGAGCAAAACGAATTTTTTTGGGCAAAATTTTGGAAAATCTGAAAATGTTTTGCATTAAAATGGACAAAAACTTTCAACAAAATGCACAGTAAGGGCCGATTTTTCACCTAAATCTGCTAAAATTTATTAAAGTTTCTCTGTAATGTACAGGTCAGATTTCAAAGACCTAATTTTGGGCCGCACATACGGTCGTTTTTGGGTCACATATCACATTCGTGACACATGACAGATTCTAAACATAATTTACAAAATTAATTACGAAATCAAATTCCGCAGAAACGTCAGATTAACACAGCGTAAATGTTCGCACCGGCAACAATTACCGCCTTAATATCTCAATAGATATATTCATGATATTCACAGGAATAAATATGGGTATCTATTACGTAGAGTTTTATATGGAAAGACCCCTTGTTTTTCAAGTAGTGTCAAATTCAAAATTACTTTTTTGACTTAAATTTATCACTACTGACAAAAACCAGGAGTGTTTGAGTACATTACGTAATTAATTTCACTGTATTTATAAGGGTTTCGTAGCGTTTACGGTTAGATTACCTTATGTGAAAATGCATTGCCGCATTAACTCAAGCCATTTATTGACCATTCCCCTTTCAAAAAAAAATGTTACTCAATGGTTAGGAAGAAATGTTAGAAGGTGGCTCAGGCGGTTGTTCTTCATGATTTTCTAATAGACTATCAGTATGGTTACGTGTTATCCATTCGACAGTGAATTCTTCTCGAGCTACGATCGCTACTGTATGTGTTAGTGATAAATCAGCAGACGCTTCTATAAAAATATAGATTAAAGAAGAAGGATTTTTAGATTTCTGTTAAACATGTGCTTGCGTGTACAGTCGACTCTCTCTAATTCGAATTTCTGTTGTATGAATCTTTCTGTAATTCGAACTAAAGCATTGGTCAGCTCAGCTGGGAATTTGTGTAAAATACTCTCCGTAATTCGAATCTTTTTATGATTCAAAAAAGAGTTTTGGTCCCTTGAAGGTCGAATTAGAGAGAGTCAATTGTATCATTTGTTTTGAAAACATGAATGTGTAATGAAATATGGTATGATTAACATAAGTTTCAAGCCGAAGGTTAGATGCGAATCTTCAAACTTTCCTGAACAAGAAAAAGGGTTTGAAATTTGCGCTGTATTTCAGATTATAGATTAAATTTAGCACTTTTCTTTGTTTTTGCATTTTACACTTGTCGAATTCAAGCCAGTAAACGCTACTTTCAATTCAGCGTTTGAATAAAAACCACGCGGCCGCACAACTTACTTAGGAAACTTATGTAGGAAATAAATGGCTTCAAATCCTACAAAGGAGATTCGACTCTAGCCTTAAGCTTCAGTTATTAGGTATGTTGGTATGTTGGTATTAGCCCTTATTCTTTCAATATTTCGGAGTTGACGACGCACCCTCGTACACCCACATGAAAATGTATATAGAGATACCACTAGTCTATGAAAAATAGATATGATGAGTACTGCCCCTTCTCATGAACCCGGTGGGATTTCATCAGCCAGTTATGGCTGGAAATTTCCATTGTTTCTAGCTAGAAAATTCAGTTGGAATGGAAAAAATATCACAATATTATGCAGTCTGGATTTGCTTATTTGATTATTTTCAGCGGGGACAAAAATTAGGATTTGGCCAATTTTTCCAGTGGAAAGGGTTCCCAGTTGGTCTGTGAGAAGGGGGTGAAGGAGTGTTTAAGATTGGTCATGTTCGTGTATGTGTAACTGTGTACCCAACTGACACACAACGTTGTTACAACGTTCATCTAACGTTATATGGACGTTGTGAACATTAGATGGCCGTTGAAACGAGGTTGTGTGACAGCTGCCAGTAAGAACATAAATGCGTCACGATTCACGAAGAAAGTTCTACGGTGGCTTTACTTTGTTTATCTATGATGTAATATGACAAAAATTATGTGCGCATGCGTGTGTTATCAAATTATTTATTTACTTATCACTTCATCGACCAATGATTTACGTCTTCTACCAAATCTACTTTTTCGTTTATTTGAAGTGTGTGGTACATCATACAATTTGGGTGTAAATACATCACGTCCTATAGATGTTGGGTTTTATATATATTAGTCGTCGTGATTAGTATGTGTATGTGCGTGAGATGAGTAAATTTTTGAAAAGAAGGCTAATACAGCATAATTAGGCAAAAGAGAGAACTTTCAAAAACATTTTCCCAAAAATTAATAAGCAGGGGGGGGGGCTGGAATAAGAATGTCCTGGGTGGAAAATTTTTCGAAAGATTAATTAGCGGGGGAGGGGGACGCTTATTAGGTACCCGAAAATAAGAATCTATTTTGAATGATATGCTTAATTGAAAACTACCAAATCAATCCATTTCATGTTAAGGGTAGATTTCACTCCCCTGACTAAGATTTCACTACCAATTTCTAGTGGGAAAATATCAGAAGTCCGGAAAGTTACAAAGTTTCGTAAGTCAACACAAGTAGATTCAGAAAAAACTCTTTCCAATCTAATGCCGGATATCCCCGGAAAGACAGCGAAAATACTTTGGGAAAGTTAGTGGATTCTTAGACCATGTTCGCACGTGACGATTCCGTTTCGCTCCGAAGCAAAATGAAGCCATTCTATTGGTTAGAAGTGACGTAACACTTGAATGTAACCAATAGAATGGCTTCATTTCGTCGTGAGAACATGGTCTTAGTGTGGGAAGTGGAACCTTACCCAAAATAAAGGTACCAATTAACAAACGTGAATACAATAGTCGATATTAATTATGGCAGTATTTAATTATGACAGTCGTTACCTTATGTGGTAAGTGTTTGTAGTGTCTTATTTTATAGGACTTTTACAAGAAAAAAGATCCCTCTCATACGATATTCAAGTATCTTCTCACAGACCCAGTAAGATTCTTTTCACCGGTAGTAGGGGTAAAAATAATGAACAAATATCAATGTTTTCTTTTTATCGCCAGGGATTTGGAGTCTAAAAATTCAGGACATATTTATTTGATTAATTTCAGCTGGGACAAAAATTTTAGCATAATCTTTCTACTGTGGATGATATTTTGGACGATAATTTTCCAGTATGAGGTGCCCACCAGGTCTGTGAGAAGGGGCTGTTATTGAGGCAATGAACACTTTGGACCCACTAACCCTGGCTATCCGAGAGATGTTTATTCCACGATTTCCATATCTTAGCAATTAACATTTAGCCTGGTGAGAGTCGAGTAAAAATCTTTTTCCTCGTAAAAACCATGTCCGTAATTTATAAATCAATGTCATAAAATACATAAATTACAGTCAGTGATAACATGTAGAGATAATTATTACCGAATCTATGTATCGGAGGATATCGAGGGCGACGGTAAGTGAAATCGATACAAAACAAAGTGCTCTATATCGCCTTCGCTCACCTAAACAGACGACAGTATTTTGGTGTTTTTACCGTCGTCGAGCAAAGTGGACGGTGATTTTGGAGACATGTCAACTTTGGTTTATACTGTCCCCTCGATTCATCTTGAATACATAAACTCGCTAATAATCAGAGAACGGCTACATTGGATACATAGCCGAATACATCCTTGTAAGTTATTTAGGATCCTGTCCAATCCACTCAGGGGACTAGATCTATCCAATAACAGTGAAATAATTCCTACATAATCTTTTATAAAGAAAAGTCAGCCAAAATTAGCCTTCCAATGACGCTAGTTAATTTTGGTAAACTCCCGTAGCTATTGAGATTAAATGCCTTTACATAAACTGTATATCGATGAATGGAGTGAGACCTTTATAAATGCTGGACTAAGCTATACCTGCCATCTTTGATTATAGTTTTTTGAAAGTGTTATCCGTTGCAAAGAAGCCAATGTAGTGTTAAAAATTAACGTCAAACGGCTCTTTAGTTTAGACCATGTTCGCACTTGACGGTTCCGTTTCGCTCCGAAATGGAATGAAGCCATTCTATTGGTTAGAAGTGACGTAGCACTTGAATGTAACCAATAGAATGGCTTCATTTTGTTTCGGAGCGATACGGAACGGTCACGTGCGAACATGGTCTTATTCAAGGAAAAGTATATATCTAGCGCGATGTGTTTACACAACTATTGAGTAGTGATACCATTAGGGTACCACTTTCAAAACAAAAACTCTGATCAAAGATTTTGGTTAGCTTGGAATGAGGAGCTGCATCCAAAGCTCAATGAGTTAGAAACTTACCATTGATAATTCTGGTGATACGCCACAGTCTCAATAGAACAAGAAACTCTACTCCGTCTTTTAAACCACCAGAACTGAAATTAAAAGAACAGAAACGATAATAAGGATTTTGCTGAAAAGTTCTTCGAAAAATATCATAACATGTTTATAAAGAATTGAACTTCAATTTTCTTATACACCTATTTTCGACCGTAGCCGCCAATTGCCGTGCGGACATTTTTTTGTCCGTTTTACCACCCTAAAATCGTCCCAGTATTATTTCGCACCTAAAGACAATAGAAAAATGTGTAAAAAAAGGTCTGGGTCGAGTTTGGGGTGGTAAATTAAATAATAAAGTGGCACGCGCCTGACCGCGCGACTACGGTCGAAAGGGTTTATTCTCAAAACTTTACAGTTCGAATTATTTTAAACAGTTATGGATCACTTCCTATATAATATCGTCTAAAAAAACGATAATAGGTTAAATGCATACAATATTCGGCTAAACAAACGAGAATTAGCTAATTTGAACTCATTCCCTGACTATTAAAGGCATTCTTTTTTACACACTTGAAATTGCATTAGCGAGCGAAAAGCAGAATGTGAAAAAGTAAAGATTCTTCGTTTTACGTAAATTGGACGGTGAATTCAATTTCATTTAAAAACGGAAAGTTGAATAACAGAACGTCAAATTAGAGAGCGTTAGATATACTTCATTGATCCATCGTTATCCCTGCCAATCAAAATGAGGGAAGGAAAAGTTATCTCACCTAAGAAAAACATCTAGGAAGAATGATACTGAAACTATGATCGCATCAAAAATCTGAAAAAAGAAAATTGAGACAATAAATGTTTTTTGAAATCTGTATGTAATGATAAGAGGGTTTTTTTTTCTAAAGAATCCTGCATTACTAAAAATAGACAAAAAGAACGGCAAATTTTATAAAAAAACGATATATTTCACCGTCCACAACCCCGACCGAAAGTGACTGTACCTCATTCCTCTTCGTTTATCACGGGAACTAACTACATGTGGTTTAAAAGAACGACAAGTTACGCATGCGTGTTACAATGCAAGATTCTTTAGAGGAACAGACTGATTATATATATATATATGATATATATAAACTTTTCGAATTTACGTATCATCTTTAAGAGAAAAGACCAGGGCTAAAACTTATCAAATAATATCCAAATGAAAACGTCGCTGATGTTTGCCCTGGGATCGAGGGTGTAAAATGAACTCAAACTCTATTTTCCTTGCTAAAAAGTCTTGGGTACAAGTTAGCTTTATACCATTTCCAAAAAAAAAAAGAATTTATCTCATCTTAACGGGACGGTGAAAATTTCACTCATACAAGCAATGGTACCTCTTTTTAAAATTATCAATATACCTCAAATTTATGTTTTAGAAACTTGAGTCCCATAGCGAAAATCTTGAGTGTGATCTAAAACAAGAGACCAAAGCAAAAACTAACTCAGAAAAGCTTATCTTAAAAAGCCGGGCACACGGGTTGTTCAAAACCAGCCATGTTATCACAATGAAAAAGAGGACTAAGCCAACGCCTTGCGTATGTCTAGTATATTATCCAGTATGGTAAATAAAATAAGTTTTTAAGCCTGAAATGTAGAACAAATCAATCAATTTAATTCAAAATGTCAGGGCTTTTTCCGCTTAATAGGTTTTAATTTCACAGTCGAAATGAATCATGGGTAATCAGGATTGGTCGCGCTCTAGTGACGACTTTCGGCTTGTTAGAAGCAAAAATCTTTAAAACTTTTCACAACTTTGGACAAAAAGTAAGTCGTCATTAGCGCGCAATGGTCCTGATTACCCATTAAGCTTTGCGACTGTGAAATGGCCTATCAAAGTCAAAGGAAAAAATTCAAAATCCTACCTCGAACATGAATATGGATAGAATAGTTAAACTGACGTAATGCAATGCGAATTCTGCTGTCTCCAAATGTTCTGATTTCGCTAGAATGATAAAATACGAAGATCTTGATTTTATCAAGAGGATTTTTCTTTTGTGGTACTACAATAGTAATCCAAAAGAATTTTGTTTGTCTATGCAATGAGATATTGTTAGTGGCTCATTTTTAGCGATTTATCACTAATTTGGACTTTTCTTGAAGGACTAGGTTTGGTTTGATTTTCAACTCTTCGACTTCAATTTCGATTCAAAGTTATCTTTTCAACGAAACATCACTTTTTACATATCTCCAACAAGAGCTATGTTGAAAATGTATGGACGCTGCCAATTTCTTTGGAACAGATCTCAAACAGATGTATAACCCATACATATTCATGATATGCACCACTGGAGCCTTCTGAGAACTTTTGAAATTTTCCACCCAATACGTCACTTAATAGAACAATAGAAAAAGTGACGTATTGGGTGGAACAAAAACAGAAAAGTTGCATAATTTCGTGAAGTCATTGCAGTGGTGCATATCATGAATAAAGCTTAGTAAGTAGATTTATGGGAGGACCACCAACGATTTCAATAGCGAGCTTATGTACTTGCTCTTTTGAGGAGGTTAGAGTGACTAAAGCGATTTGAAATAACCCGTGTTCTGACCCACAAAATCGAGGACGGTAAAAGTGCTGATTTACCCCTTCGTCAATTAGGGTCTAGACAAATCAGAAGCTAATGGTCTCCGTCACTGAACCCTGGGGGTACTTAGGCAAAATGGGTGCCAGGTATGTGCTAGCCATAAGGGTTCCTTTTTCACTCTCTCTCCCTCAAAGAGGTTCAAAAATTATTAAAAAGCAATTTAGTCTTTGTTAAGGTTCTAAAATTACGTAAATCTTAAATCAATTCCCTGAAAGGGTCATAAATTCTTGAAAATTGGACTAAAATCTGAAAATTTTAGATGAAATTTTGGGTAGATAGTCTCTCTAAGGGTGGCAAAAACGTCAAAAAAATGGACAAAATTTTTGAAATATATCCAATAACAGTTAAATTCCTACATAATCTTTTATCAAGAAAATGCCCCTTAAAACGCAGATACACAAACTCTCTAATATACACGTCTTTTTTTTTTAAGAAACACACTTTTAAGAAACATGAGGCTCAGAATGCCTAAAAACTAAGAAACATCTAAGAAACATGCTGAGGCTGAGAATGAGAAAATAACATTTTTTAATTCGGTTTTTATAAGAACCGTCCAATCAAGGCTAATTATGTCAAAAAGTTTAGAAACATGTAAGAAACATTTAAGGCTCAAAAGGCCGATTTCTTAAGAAACATTGAGGCTGCTTGGTAAAACTAGTTTCTTAAAAAAAAAGACGTGTAATAAAAAACTTTACAGTGGCTCCTGGACGAGTCGACCATAATTTCTGTGACCACGACTGCAGTATCCAAAAGAACCAACACACAAATGATGATTTGGAAGTAATGATGATGCAATGTATCGCTTAATTGTTGACGGAATCGACCGATTGAACTTTTTGGACTACGAGAGAAAATTTGAAATATCAGCAACGTTGTATTGTAATTTCAGGGTTAAGGTTTACGTTCGGTAACTAAATGAATTTCATAATATTCTCTGTTTTACAGATATATCATCATACTTATAAATCAAAGTGAGGGAAACCAGTTTCATCGCATGACAGGGTCCGGTTAACCCATTTAAGGTACCTTGACTTGCCAAAAAAGTCATAGTACCAATTGAGAATCGAACCCAGATGTCCTGTTGGAAAGTTTTTCGAACGAACGAACGAACGAACGAAAGATTGAAAAAAGCTTACGTCTCTTCTTCTATCATATCTCCTTTCTTGATGAAATCTTGTTGTGTGAATTCCGTAATTTCATGTTCCGCTAGCGTCACTTTGCATTCTTTCGGCATTGTGAGAAGGGCTGTCACCGTATTGTTGTTTGCCCGGTCCGATGGATCAGTTCCGTTGGTCAAAATATTTGTGGATGGTAAATGGTCTTTGTTGATATTGACAGAATTTGCACTGAAGAGAAACAAAACAAAGAAACGTTAGCTTTGGCGTATCTAGTCGTTTCTGATTAATAAGAAAGTAATCAGAACAGATGTACAGTACATTGTTCATTACTGTAACAGCAAGGGGATGAGAAGAACATGACTCTACTGTATTACATCTTGGCCACAGTTCCTATCTTCTGAAAGCGGAAAATTTCGATAGAGTTGTTTCACATTAGAATGAGAACAAAACTCCTAAAATTTCAACAAGGAATACATATTCAAGCTGATATTAATATAGCTTGGATGTCCTAGCTTAAAATATCAGGAAGAAAAAAGAAATTTATCCAGTATGAAGAATTCTGAAACACCTTTAGCAAGTCAAGTCAATTACTGTGAATTCTGGGTCGCACTGTGAACTGCAGGCAGTTATTGAGTTGGCGGAATAAATTTAGAATGCAATTCAATTAAGGAAGACCAGGCTGTAAACCAAAAACATCCAAATAAAATGCAACAGCCTTGGATATCCAGGCTAATTATCAGAATTGATTACCATAATAGTATTGATAAATGAAACACAAGAAAACTTCGAAAATATCCATACTCTATTGATCAGTCTGCAAGCCAAATCATAATTCTTTCGTTGTTTGGTGCATAGGGAAATTATTTCAGTCAGTAATTTGAAATTATACCAATTAATAAATAATGTAACCAACTTATATAAAAAACTACTGGAGCTTTAAAAAACAACCTTTTGAAAGAAAGGATTCAAATTTTTACGAAACGTCACTTCTTTTTAAAACATGACTTTTTTAAGGTACTACAATATCAACAGCATGTAATGTTGATCGTTTGTTTGCTTTTTGATTTTTGATAATAAAAAAATAGAAAGAATTTTGATACCCAGGCATCAATTATAAGAAATGTGTAGTTGAATTCTAATAATATTAAGGCGGATTAAAGCCAGAATCGCTTGCCCGTACCATAAAAATAAATCTCTCGTTAAATAATAAGTTTGAATTATGCTTGAAATGGTTGCCTTTATCCCATTTAGAAATCAAACTTCTTAATTTGCTTTACGTGACTGCTACTTTAGTATTCTTACAGTTAAAGTAATTCGAAAATTGGTCAGGATGTTATTTTTTAACAACATGATCCTTCTATGAAAATTGATCAAAAAACTAAAAATTAGGTACTCAAACCGAACATTTTTCCCAACTTTAGAGCTTTAGTGTATGTGAGAGAAATTTCTCCATCGGGTGCCAGACGAAATCCCCGTACGAATAAGCCAGAAACATTGGAAATGTCTTCTCTGGTCCCATCTAGCATAAAACGTCGCGTCAAGAGCAACTTCGGCACCTATATTTCCTCAATACTAGCAAACTGTCAATCAAACCTGATTTAAAAGCAACAAAAAAAGCATGACAAATAGTGACTAAAACCAAAAAGAAACCGAAACCGCCTAAAGCTTATCATTTGGACAAATAGTTACGACAAATAGTTACATAGCAATCAATCAATCTCAGCAGATTTTCATACATAACCTATTTGTAGAAAATACATAAAACATTATCAGTCCTCAGAAAATATTCTTGAGCGTTTCAAACGAGGATGAGCTCTACACCAAAAAGACACCGCCGTGAACTTTATCTCCTTGAATGATATGATGAGCTGATAACGAAGAAACCAAGGGCTTTATATTTTTGATACTCTTTTCAAAATTTTAAGTCCTTCTTTAACCAAATTGACAATAATTTTGTAACAAAAGGTTTTTATGTTTTACGTACAATAGGTATTACAATTTGATTGACAATTCAGAGGTTTAAAATTCAAATATCGGGTGTTATGATTTAAAAAATGTAACTTATAACATTCTCGACGTCTCAAATGAAGAGTTTAAAAACGTTAATCCAAGGTTATATTTTCCCATCTGACACACAACGTTGTTTTAACGTTAATCTGACGTTCACAACATCCATATATTGCTAGATGAACGCTGAAACAACATTGTGTGTCAGCTAGGCTGTGGCAATAAGTAAACAGTACGGTACATTTCCCTATTTTAAAGGACACCAATTTACATCTTTCCTAAACACATATAAAATCCTGTTTTTCCAGAAATAACAGTCCAATTTCGTTCAAAATGTGCCACCCGCTCCCCCAGTTCAATGCTGACCTCAGGGAAGAAAACCGTTCCCTAAATTTTTCGGAAACACTGTTCCAACAATGAACAAACAGGGATGTAATGCTGAAAATCTACATTCCTGGACAACATTAAATGCCAGGATAGTAATGTATTTGACCTCTCTAGGTTTTAGTCTGAATTACAGACCTCTACAAACCGCATGTAGCAGGTAGTAAGGAGCTCGAATCCGTTAGTGGATGTCAGCAGCCTAGCTAGAGTTTTTCTTCCTATCCAGAATGAGATCATATTTAAGGACGCCCTTAAAAAATAGAGCCGCACTGTAACAGGTAAAGAGAAAGATCATTGATTTTTCAGCATACTGGAAGCTTCAGACAGTCTTGTACCTAAGTTGAGTCTCGTTTCGAGTGTATTACAATAGAAATCTCTTAGGAATTCTTCGAGGGAATTCTATTGTAATACACTCGAAACAATCCCACAATGCATCGCTTTTTTAGAAAAATCAAAAAGTCCGATAAGGTCTATTATAGTGGAATATTATCAGAATCGTAAAAACAGCTAAGGGACTGGGCACGAGTTTGGATTTTTCTTTTACTTCTCAGATTGTTCAAAAAACACTTGAATATTTATCAAAGTATATCATCCGAGTCTCCCGATACCGATTCGAGACTTAACCAAGACCAACTAGCCTTTCTGACCTACCAATCTTGGAGAAATCTTTCCCCAGCTATAAGCTTGAAATTTAAGGCCCTTGAAAAAAGTGTTCAAAATATATTAAAACGCTCAAAGCAATCAATCAAAAGCTCTCAAAAAGGTGGTCCAAATTGATGTATTTTACTTTTTAAGCGCCTGTTTTACGGCTAGGAAAGTAATTGACGCCTAAAAACTTTAAAGTGACAATTGAAATATGAAACCCTTCACTTTACACATAAAATGACAATAAATCATTTTAGTCTTCAGACTACTCGTGGAAAAAATCTTATAAGGTCAACTTGCAGGCCCGTAGGAAGTATTTTCATTTTGAGGGGGCAAAGTGAGAAATATAAACTGAGGGCCAGCCATGGTTTGGCCCGAGGGTAGATTGCTGGAAAATGCATCTAATAATTAAAGGATTATGTTCAAAATGAAGCCATTAATACACGATTTTTCAAAGCTACCAACTTTCAAAAAAACTTTTTTTGGGGGGAGGGGGCAATGCCCCTGTGGCCTTCCCGGTTGCTACGGGCCTGACTTAGATGAAATTTACAGGAGCTAGAAGTCTATGAGGATATTAAGTTCGAATAAGGACACTATATTGAAATAGTTCAAACTACAGTTGACTCTCTCTAATTCGATCAGCACGGTGCCAAGAATTCGAATTACAGAGAGAATTTCAAACAACTTTTAATCAGCCGAGACCAACATTTTAGTTCGAGTCACAGAACGATTCGAATAATAGAGGTTCGAATTAGAGAGAGTTTAGTTTAGCAGAAATTTTGGACACGTCTATCTACATAATTAATAAAACAGCCGTAATGACGGCTGTAAACTCCGGTAATTGTCATTTTTTAATAGCGAACTATTATGTTAACATCTTTATCGTGGTCAGCCTTTCTTAATAAATCCAATATAAAATTTAAAAGAGTATATCCTAGTAAGTACGAGCGCAAACGCAAACCAAATAGGGAAATCAAGGGTCAAGCTGGAGTTTTTACAAGGTTTTCGATGATTCGGTTGATGGTTGAATCTTGAGAAAAAGGATTTTTTTGCTTTTTCTAAAGAACGCGTCATCTCTATTATTTCAAATGACATCCCGAAATCAAACCGGAAAGGTCGGGAAATCGAACCTGATTATAGCAATTAATCGGGTTTACGCACAATTACAAATAAAAAATACTGATTTTAGGAAACTCCTTAACCGGAGTTTAATTAACTCGTAAAAATCCGATTACACTCAACATTTTTCCGATTCCCTGGGGATCACCTAGGTAAAAAGAGAGTAGTTTCCTTATAAATAAAAAGAGTGTATATAGATTAGTATTCAAACCACAATGGACACCATAAATTCAAAAGCTCCTACAGAAAAACTCAAAATCTTTTACCACGTTTCTCGATGCAGCATTACCAATCTTGCCAGCATATTTCAGCACGCATGCGTGATTTGAACAACAAGGGTGTTTGGTCTTTGTATTTACAAGTTTTTTATAAGAACATCAAAAAATTTTAGAGCCTTTATATATATATTTTTTTGGTATTGTCGCTCAAACGTAATTTATTAGTCAATAGTAATAATTTAGAAATCTTTGAATAATGAAATTAAACTAAACACCTCACAATCACTCGAACTTTTTGTGAGTGATTATTTTCTTTATTGACTCTCTCTAATTTGATTCTCTTGATTTTATTTGGCATTCTTAGACTATTCTCATCTTAGAAGCCTTATGTTTTTATATGCTTTGTTCTTAGGATCAAAAAAGGTGTACTGTAATGAAGAACAAACTTCACTCATGAAATTATTCACACAAATTCTTGGTATAATCGATTTTAAGTTAAGGGCAAGGTATCAACTCACATACATATTTACCCTTTAAACTTATAACTGCGAAAAGCTTTAACTCCAAAAAAATCATTTTTAGCCAAAATATTTTACATCTGAAAAAATAATTTATCATTTTACACAGTGATAAAAATAAGACGAGGTTTAAAAATATTTTTTCTCCGCAGATAAGAAAAATATTTCCTTTGTAATGTTGAGAAAGGATTAACACATCATATCATAGCACCATACTAGACATCAAATTTAAAATATAGCGAAAAAAGCTTCACTGATCTTAGTGTGTGGAAACAAGGTTTTTACTAAAAACAAAAAAACCCTTAAATTTCAGCTGAGGAATTACAATGGAAGGAAGATTCAATATTCAGGTTCACCACGAAGTGTTCTTTTTTATAAGAACAATTAAAAAAGGCTGCCATCGGCCCGTCTTAGATAAGTGATTCTGTGTCTGAAATGTTCTTAAGATGTTCTTAATGTTAAATATAAATCAGATGTCTTAGTTAGTTTTGATATATAAGGCTCAAATTCTAAGCAATTTGTTTACTTATGGTTGTGCGTCATGTCAAGTTCTTATAAAACTCTTCTTATAGAAAACATTATACAGTACGTATATATTACTTTCTATTACATTTTTACATTAATCTCAAAGGGATAGTTTTTCCCCAACGCCAAAATAAAGAAAATTTATATATTTCTCATCAAAGGATTTTTAGTAGGAATATCTTTCAAAATCCAATATTTATTTCAAAGGGATTTTCACAGTTTTCATCTACTAGTACTTTAGTTAGCCATATTTTGAGATTAAATCCTAAATCTGAGAGTAAAGATGACGCAATTTGCATGGCAAAAGTCCATTCAATTTAAGCTTCTTGATTGGCTAAGGCTCGAAGCTATAACCACAATTTATAAAATAAGGTCTCAAACTAAAAATTCTTATAAAATTTAGCTAACGTTGGTTTTTTTATACCGAACCCTTACTGTTTTAATTCTATCATTAAGTTAAGAAAAAGAAAAAAATACAAAACAAAAATTGAAGAAACATCAAAGAAAAAAGTCGAAAATTGGAGAAAATTTTGGAAAAAAAACTTTTTAAATTTTTACTTTATACACTCTCAGCGTGATGTCTGGGAAAATTGAAATAATTTCTTAGCGATCTTAGCGGAAATATTATAATTTCTGAAGGAGAAATTCTTAAAACAATTCTCTATCTTCCTATCACTTCCGAGCTTTAATTTCTATAAATATAAACTGCGTCTGTCTTAGTCTATTAAGTTTCTTATGTCAGTATTTTCTTTTAGAATTTCTTATTTTGAAAACTCATCGGAAAGTGACACACCTCTATTTGACCTCAGAAAAATGTTAGGTAGTAAGTTTTTGGAGGAGAACGTTTTCAATGGGTGTAAAATTTTCCAATATAACATGAATTTGACCCCTCTTTTTTCTGAAAAATATAGACCATAAATTATGTCAAGAATTAGGATTCTCTTACAATATTCCATTAGATTCATCTGCTCTTTCTGTCATTTCTTGGTTTCCTCCATCTTCAGTTTCATCATAAATCATAATAAAACGCTCTCCCTCGCTATGAAATAAAGAAAACTAACTTGTAGAAAATGCTGATTTCATTATAAGGAATACAGGAAAAAGCAACATAAAAGAATGAATATACTCCCTTTCATTCCCGTTACCGCAAAGATTTGAAAGACCAATGAGGGAGATCACTGATCTGCAATTCAACTACATCTTAGTTAGACATTAGACCATTTTTATACAGTACCAAGAAAATGCATTAAGTACCGTAGGTTGGTCTAATGTCAACATCCCTTCATCTAATTCCGACACCTTTTTTACCAGCTGAAATTGATAGAAAGGTCAAAACACTTTTTCTTTGCTTAGTGGTCAGAGAGGAATAATCCTTTTTCAATCAGTGATTCAAGCTTTCATATTATTCCTTTCTCTAAAGAATGGTGTCGGAATTAGACGAGGGATGTCGATATTAGACCAACTTACGGTAGATCTGTGCGCAACCCCTACTATACGTCATATTGGTTATTCATGATATGCACCATTGCAATGTCTTCCGACATTACATCACGGACACAATAGCTGATTGGTTGCAAGTGTCATAAAATCAGTTACTACGTCACTTTAAACCAATCAGCTGTTGGTTCCATGGAAGATATTGCAATGGTGCATATCATGAATACGAAAAATCAGCTAATCCGACTTAAAAGATTTTACTAGGCCAATTTCGTGCCGGATTGTTATACCTAAAAACATGGATTAAGTCAGAATGAAGAACAAGCTAAAAGATACCCATATTGAAAACTTAACACACTTGAGGTTGACTGCTGAAATCCACTAAACAGATTTGTGCTCCATATACTACTTACAGTTTTGCATATCTCTGAGATTCAGACTACCCTTGGGCAGGGCTCAAACTAGAAACAAGATACACGTTTTTTTTTTATTAGAACACCTAAAATTTGACTGAGCCTGGATGTGCTTATTTTTTTAGCAATTTTCAGCCTAAAATGTTCTTAAATGCGTTCTTAATTTTTCAGACTACTCTAAATCGACAATATGATACAAAATAAAGAGCACTTAAATTTGGCAAAATTTGGATAATATTTGACTCTCGATTTTTGAAGATCCACCCCTAAATTCGGTTAAAACTGCATAAAAAGAGGAAAAATTGTAGTTTCTTGTCATTTTTTCCAAACTGAGGCTGCGCATGTTCTTAAGATGTTCTTAATTTTTCGACGAATTTCAGCCTATATGTTCTTATAAACTAGGTTCTAATAAAAAAAACACGTGTATTATTAGACAGGTCTAGACAGGTGGAAAAAATCATTCTTCTTACTTGGACTCCGTTAAACCAACATCATCCTCGTCATAAACTGAAGGTAATAGGGCGTCTTCATTACATTTTCTAGCGGGAATATCATTTTCGGCTGTCGGTAATTTTGAATCCAGTGATAATAAAGGGTCAGCTGATTGAGCATTACCCAACATCAAAGCCAACGATTGTACATCTTTATAATTTTCTCTACAAGTTTTATCATCCTCTTCAATATCATTTTCGGCTGCCAGTAATTTTGAATCCAGTGATAACAAAGGGTCAGCTGATTGAGCATTACCTAACATCAGAGCCGGCGATTGTACATCTTTATAGTTTTCTCTAAAAGTCTTATCGTCCATTTCAATATCATTTGCGGTTGCCGGTATTTTCGTATTCAACGGCAATAACTGCTCTTCGACTTCACTGCGATTCTCATTAATTTCAGCATTTTCAAACTGCATGCTTTTCAATATCCCATCAATCATACATTTGCAAAAACGATAAAACTCATAAGATACAGTCTTTGATTTTAAACCAATGATCTTATAGGATTGACATTGTTCCAAAAACCAATCACTCTATATGGATCTTTGAATGAGCTATTTTACCTAAGAAACAAGAAAACGATTTCTTCAATATTTCATAATTAATGCGACTTGTATGTATAGACCAGCTCCTGAGTGCGGGGTAGCACCACCTAGAGGGGTCCTAAGTTACAATACGATTTTCGTGTTGGTTAACATCTCTAGTTTATGGAATGGAAAGGTAAATAGCGTTTTAAGGGGGCTTTTGGTCTCCAGAGGGTCTGAAGTAGGGGGTCCTAAAGCGCCAGGGTAAGGAATTACTATGGAGAAGCCGTTTTCCTCTCAACAACATCAGCCAATATCTTTTGAACTAGCCAAGGAAATGACTCGAAATTTTGCAGAAATACTCAAAATAAGTGATAGAAGTATTTGAAAAAAAAAATTTTTCGAAAAAAAATTTCCGGGGGTTTGCCTGAAGAAAAACAGGCAAAAAACAGCCATTTTTACCTAATTTTGGCCTGTTTTGACCATTTGAACCAAATTGAAAACTTCAAAATGTTAAAAAACTCCATAAAAATATGAAAAACGTTGGAATCTATCAAGATCATGAAAAGATTTCAGTTTATGACGTCATTATTGGCACTTTTTAGGCTTTCAGGGGGTAAAAATTGCTATTTTTGCCTATTTTCACCTATTTTCATCATTTAAACCCATTGAGGAGCCCATAAATCGTCGAAAACTCCATTTATATATAGAACACGTTGGACTCTATCAAAATCATGAAGTAATTTCAGTTTGTGACGTCATCATTGGCACTTTTTAGGGTTTCAGGGGGTAAAAATGGCTATTTTGCTTATTTTTCATCTATTTTGATCATTTAAACCCATAAGGAGCCCATAAATCGTCGAAAACTCCATTTATATATAGAACACGTTGGACTCTATCAAAATCATGAAGTAATTTCAGTTTGTGACGTCATCATTGGCACTTTTTAGGGTTTCAGGGGGTAAAAATGGCTATTTTTGCTTATTTTTCATCTATTTTGATCATTTAAACCCATTAAGGAGCCCATAAATCGTCGAAAACTCCATTTATATATAGAACACGTTGGACTCTATCAAAATCATGAAGTAATTTCAGTTTGTGACGTCATTATTGGCACTTTTGAGGGGTTTCAGGGGGTAAAAAGCTTTTTTGGCGGTTGCACCTATTTTGATCATTTGAAACCCATTAAGGAGCAACATCAGGCTCAAAAGGTTAAAAAGTGGAAAATTTGGATTCAGTATATCAGAAAAAGGTCAGTTGTGACGCTCATCACGATCACTTCTACGCATTTCAGGGGGTAAAAAGGCGTTTTTGGTCTATGATTTATAACATCCATATAGAATAAGTAACAAAAAATAACAAAAAAGATGGTAATTAATCTAAAATTCTTCGTCATCATCGTCAGATGGTTCACAACTGTCCTCCTCAGGGTTGTCATCACTATCTGTGTATCCTTCATGAAGGAGCATGTCCTCGACATCATTTGGAAACACTTCGTCTACCCATTTAATACTACCATCCTCATTCCAACCATGAAGAGTGATATCAGGATAATCTACTATATTCTCCAACGAACATTTCCATACTTTAGCCACATAGTTAGCTCTTAGTATGTGGAGCTTAAGAACAGATTTGCAGGGTGGTAAGTTTGCTAGGTCGACAATTTTTCCTTCTTTTTTGCATTTTTTTCGAAGATCTTCTTTCGCACTTTGTCAATGTTTGATTCCTTGTAACCATATAGCTTACATACGAAACTTTCCAGTTGGTCGCCGACATCCTCCGATAACTTTCACCAAGTGCTGCAAACGCGTCAAGAAACTGGCTGTTTTCTTTCATCACATTGAAACATGTTGCCTTGCCCTTTCGGAAAAACGATGAGACATAGTCATTCCCCGTAAAAGAATGGAATCCGATCAGAGAACTTTTGATTGGTTGAGAGATGGGGATCTTGTTGAGGTTAATCGTATTGCGGTTTTTCCCAACTCCATAATCCAAACACAATCTCGGAGATGAAGATACAAGGGCAACGGCGATTACAAAAATATCTGTATCACCGGAAGGTGACCGAATCAGGACGGAGCCCTTTGTCGATTTGATAGCATCGTGAGCATGCATGACTACCTAGAAATATGAAAAATAGCTTTATCTAATCTAGTTTAAAGACCCCTTTTTCACCCTATTTTTGCTTTCCTAACCACGATGGTATATGATATTCAAATTTAGTAGTAGTAGTAGTAGTAGTAGTGGTAGTGGTAGTGGTAGTGGTAGTGGTAGTACCACCTTTGTGTCTGCTTCTTCCTGGTTTGAGGACAAGTGTGTAGCTAACGACGGTGGCAAATTCTTTTTCATCTTGTAAGTAGAATTTTCCTTAGAGAAGTAAATTGTAGAACATTTCAATGAGTTGCAAGCCGTTTTGCTGTTGTCTTGAATGTGCTGACACATGAGATCGATCATTCGGGTTTTGTTTTCGCCATTTTTCAAAAAGTTGTTGAAATTGCTTTCTATTCTTGTTTTTGACGACTTCACCATAATCATACCACTTGAACCTCGCTTGTCTCGCTCCCCATCTTTGATTGAGAGTGACTTGTACGTGTCTGCGACTATGTCAACTCGTTTATAATTCTTCGGAAAAGTGGCTAATAATTTGTTGAATAAATCTTCGTACGTTTCGGGGATCTTCATCTCCGAGATTGTGTTTGGATTATGGAGTTGGGAAAAACCGCAATACGATTAACCTCAACAAGATCCCCATCTCTCAACCAATCAAAAGTTCTCTGATCGGATTCCATTATTTTACGGGGAATGACTATGTCTCATCGTTTTTCCGAAAGGGCAAGGCAACATGTTTCAATGTGATGAAAGAAAACAGCCAGTTTCTTGACGCGTTTGCAGCACTTGGTGAAAGTTATCGGAGGATGTCGGCGACCAACTGGAAAGTTTCGTATGTAAGCTGTATGGTTACAAGGAATCAAACATTGACAAAGTGCGAAAGAAGATCTTCGAAAAAAATGCAAAAAAGAAGGAAAAAATTGTCGACCTCAAACTTACCACCCTGCAAATCTGTTCTTAAGCTCCACATACTAAGAGCTAACTATGTGGCTAAAGTATGGAAATGTTCGTTGGAGAATATAGTAGATTATCCTGATATCACTCTTCATGGTTGGAATGAGGATGGTAGTATTAAATGGGTAGACGAAGTGTTTCCAAATGATGTCGAGGACATGCTCCTTCATGAAGGATACACAGATAGTGATGACAACCCTGAGGAGGACAGTTGTGAACCATCTGACGATGATGACGAAGAATTTTAGATTAATTACCATCTTTTTTGTTATTTTTTGTTACTTATTTCTATATGGATTGTTATAATCATAGACAAAAACAGCAATTTTTACCCCCTGAAATGCTTGAGAAGTGATAGTGATGACGTCACAAACTGAACCTTTTTATGATATAGCTGAAGTCCAAAATTTTCCACTTATTTGAACACTTTTTGAGCATTTATGTGCTCCTTAATGGGTTTAAATGATCAAAAGGTGAAAAATGAGCAAAAAATAGCAATTTTACCCCTGAGAAACCCTAAAAAGTGCCAATAATGACGTCACAAACTGAAATTACTTCATGATTTTGATAGAGTCCAACGTGTTCTATATATAAATAGAGTTTTCGACGATTTATGGGCTCCTTAATGGGTTTAAATGATCAAAATAGATGAAAAATAAGCAAAATAGCCATTTTTACCCCCTGAAACCCTAAAAAGTGCCAATGATGACGTCACAAACTGAAATTACTTCATGATTTTGATAGAGTCCAACGTGTTCTATATATAAATGGAGTTTTCGACGATTTATGGGCTCCTTAATGGTTTTTAAATGATCAAAATAGATGAAAAATAAGCAAAAGCCATTTTTATTACCCCGTGAACCCTAAAAGTGCCAATGTGACGTCACAAACTGAAATTACTCATGATTTTGATAGAGTCCAACGTGTTCTATAATAAATGGAGTTTTCGACGATTTATGGGCTCCTCAATGGGTTTAAATGATGAAAATAGGTGAAAATAGGCAAAAATAGCAATTTTTACCCCCTGAAAGCCTAAAAAGTCCAAAATGACGTCATAAACTGAAATCTTTCATGATCTTGATAGATTCCAACGTTTTTTCATATTGTTATGGAGTTTTTTTAAACATTTTGAAGTTTTCAATTTGGTTCAAATGGTCAAAACAGGCCAAAATTAGGTAAAAATGGCTGTTTTTTGCCTGTTTTTCTTCAGGCAAACCCCCGGAAATTTTTTTTCGAAAATTTTTTTTTTTCAAATACTTCTATCACTTATTTTGAGTATTTCTGCAAAATTTCGAGTCATTTCCTTGGCTAGTTCAAAAGATATTGGCTGATGTTGTTGAGAGGAAAACGGCTTCTCCATAGTAATTCCTTACCCTGGCGCTTTAGGACCCCCTACTTCAGACCCTCTGGAGACCAAAAGCCCCCTTAAAACGCTATTTACCTTTCCATTCCATAAACTAGAGATGTTAACCAACACGAAAATCGTATTGTAACTTAGGACCCCTCTAGGTGGTGCTACCCCGCACTCAGGAGCTGGTCTAGTAGTCATTAGACTGAATCACTTTCTAAGAAATAAGCTTGATGCTGAAGGGAAGTTCGTGAACGTTCTTTCTGATAGTCTCCCTTCGAAACTCTACAGCGGCAATCCTCTCCAACTACTACTATAATCGGCTGTAAACTCCGCGCATCGATATTTTCCCGCGATTACTATCCCTATATCCATGTTTCGGACAAAAACATTGTATAGGCAAAAATGAATGCCCAGCTCCATTGCAAAGTCAATTAGTGTTCATATAACAGATCACCAAAATGATGAGTTTTGCATAACCTACCCATGTGAAGAAAACCGTCTTGCAAAAAATAGTCTTTCAACAATGTTCAAAATATACCGTTCACATAAATTAAAAGAAAAAAACGGAAAGTGTTATGCGTGATTTGACCATCCCCTATATTTAAACAGAACTATTTTATAGGCGTAACTAATCATTACATGTTATCGGCTCAAAGACCACGCCTTGGGAAGAAAACAGGATGGCTAAAAGTATAACTTTCAAGCAGGCTTATACACAGGATAAATTATTTATATCAGCATTTTTTTTTTCAAAATCTAAATTGGAGGGCTAGAGGCATTTTCAGTAGGGAACGAAACGAAAGGCCGACAGAATTTATTTTAAAAATCGACAAAAATGACAGTGTAACACCAACAATAAAACGGGTTAGAATGTATTTTTCCGCAAACAGGTTTAATTTGAATAGTACACTTTCTATGAAACATGAGTACTTTTTTAATCACACCCCCTTCTCACAGACCCGGTGGGATTTTACCTGCCAGTGGGGGTGGATAATCGACGGGGATTGATATTCCCATGTTTTTTAATGACTGGGGATTTGATTTCCTTTGTTTTCTAGCAAGAAAGTTCAAAGGGGATGAAAAGAATAGCACAATATTTTGCAGTGATATAGTATAATATTCTACTAGGGATTTTGGCCAATTTTGCCAGTGGAAAGGGTTCCCAGTGGGTCTGTGAGAAGAGAGTGTTAAATGGGCTTTTCCAGAAAAAAATTTTACCCCCACTGTTGAGACTATTGATTTTTCGAAGTATCGAACCTCCTGGATATCCTACTTTATTAGTAAAGACTCACTGGATATCCACTCTTATTAATATGCTTAACCCCCCTGGATATCCTCACTTATAAAGATGCTTACCCCAGGATATCGTATTTTTTACTTAAAAAGACACTTTACCCCCTGGATATCCGCTCCCTTGTAGATATTTAACCAATGAAGTACAAGCCCGAAGGGCTAGAAGTCAATCTCTTTAGGATTTGAAGCCAACAAATCCTACCAAAGTTGCGCGGCCTTGAGCGGCTCGCCTGGTTTTTACACAAATGACAGATTGAAACTAAAATTTACCGCTAAATTTCGAAAAAAAAATATAAATCGTAAACAAAGGAATACACTCTTCTCGAGATGCATAAATTTATTGTTGTCCTCGTTTTCAAACAGATTTCATTACTATGAAATTATACATTTAAACCAATTTAAATTCCCAAAAGGCAACATTAACTCTAAAACAAAAGTTCTTGAAATTCAAAATGTCGCATGAGGTGTAAACAACACAATTATCATTGTGAATATGTAATTCTATAGTAATGAAATCTGTTTGAAAACGAGGACAACAATAGATTTATGCATCTCGAGAAGAGTGTATTGCTAGATTCAATCTGTCGTCAAAAATACGGCGCATTTTTTAAGGCTTCTCTTTTTCTTGCCTGAGAAAGGTTAGATATTGAACTCTAGCCCTTCGGGCTTTAAACTCAATGTATTTAACCCCCTGGATATCCACTTTTTAACAAAAATCGTTAACCCCCTGGATATCCGATATCCTCAACAGGGGGAGGGGGAGGGGGCACGGACTATTTCAGGAAAAGCCCAATCTAAGTTCAAACTTGAGAGTGAATGCAATTTCTTCAAAGTTAAAAACAAGCTCGCGTTAAACATGTTTAACCTAGTAGAATTCAGGCCAACCTCGTTCGCTACGTACTATCTCCTTTTTTGATGCTTCATTGATAGCCACTATCATCAGTAACGTAAAGCCTGGGATACACGTGGAAGAGGTAGAATTCAGGCCTGTAGCAAACAATGGTATAACGCAGCTCCAGGCCCGAGGTCATTCATAGGTACAATTGACCCCCTCCAGCTCGACGTTCATATATTCGATACGCTCTATTATTTGATAATATTGAAAGCCACCGCTAATGCAACACTTTCATAAACGACGCTCCACTATTCGATACGCCTCCCTTATTTGATGAAAATTCAATGATTAAATTAAGAAAAAACGTGTAGTCGTATAGCCGACGAATGAATTACAAATTATACTTCTGGAAAAGTCTAATTTTCAAAACAGTTACCAAGCCTCTCTCGACATTGGAAAATAATTTTCTCTGTTTTTCTTTATATATCACCATATATAAACTGTGAAAGCTTTCTACAGAGTACCTAAGAAAAGGTCCAAAAGTGTTAAATTTCTAACTCTCACAAAATTTCGCAGGGTAAATTAATTTTTATTTTTGGGCAAATAACTGATGTCAAGAAAAAAGGTCTGGACTTGAATTCTAAAGAAAATATTGTAACCTCTTGAAACTTAGCAAGTCGGTGCTAATAAGAACAACAAACAAGAGACCAACACAATAGCATTTTTGAAATTTTATCCTTTTATAAGAATGGCTATCGATAGGAAAACCCATTTTTGACAGTCGATACTCTCTATCTCGAACTCGAAAGGGAACAAAATATTTGTTCGAGATAGAGAGGTGAAGTATTCAATATAAGACCCAAAAAAGACTGAACAAACTATACAAGAACATAAGGCTTCGATAGCCAAAATGTTAAGAACAAGTTAAGAATATTTTAAACCTTCGCGGATTCTAGAACACCGCAAATTTCAGGGCACCACTTTTTTCTCTGGATTGCTTCACTTACCATTGGTCTTTCTATTTAATTGCTGAGCATTAAGCAGAGAGATACCACTTTGTGAATCTTGGATATGACCCGGCCAGAGATTAAACACACGACCTTGCACACCGTAGCCGATTACTCTATCTTTTCACTACGGTGAATGAAATCATGAAAATGCTCAACCTACCTACCTCACAACTTTTTTTAGAGCTCCTTGACACCCAAAAAAAATGAGCAGAAAAGAAAAAAATTACAGACGGGGTTAAACAGAAAGTATTTTCAAAAAAAGGTATTTTCAACCTTAATCAGGAACTTTAATGTGACAGATCAGAATGCTTAAGAAGTTTTATTATGACAAAATAAGTACTACGTTTTAGACTAAATAAAACCGAACCTTACCTCTTTAATCATTAAAGATTTTAATTCTCACTTCCAGTGAAATTTGACAAAATTTTTACACGTGAAATAACATAACCAATTTCACAGGATTCGTGTTTTTAGCATGATTTTTTTTTTGCAAATTGAGATTACAGCAAACTCTCGCTTATTCGAATTTCTATTGTTCGAATCTTTCTACAATTCGAACTTATTCTCAATTCCCGCCAGGGAGAAATCCTCTTAATATACTTTCTATAATTCGAATCTCTCTGTTATTCGAACAAATAAGATTCCCGTTCGAGATCGAATTAGCGTGAGTCAACTGTATAAGCTTTACAAAAGCAACAACAATGGAAAGAGTTGGAATTCCAAATCAATTGAATGATGACAATAACAATAAACTTTTCAACGTTTTTCTCGAAGGGAAATCTGCACAGATTTATGCATCATCACACCATAAAATTGAATAAATTAGCATGCCCGAATCTTATGAAATAGGCTACTATCGGTTTCAAACTACACGGCGGACGCAACATTGTTTTAACGTTCAAATAACGTTATTTGGACGTTATGAATGTCACATGGACGTTGTGTGTCGTCTGGGAAACTACACGGCGGACGCAACTAAATGTTGATCATTCTAAAGTCAAAACGGATTTGACAAACTGTATAGTCAAAATTGGGTGAATAAACGATGTTTTTCAACTGGCATTATATACCCTGGACCGAGCGATATCCACTATCTCTGATCATCTTTTTTGAAAAGTGGTACCCTAATGGTAAGCACTACTCGATATGGGTCAATTTATAATTCAATTAAATTTTGCCGTTTAAAAGTTTTTACCCATATTGAGTACCATCATTAGGGTACCACTTTTTAAATACCCCGATCAAAGATTTTGGTTTGCCCGGACCGAGAAACTTTTTCCCGGGTATATAAAGGTCAGTGTGTTTTTCCCAATTAATGATTGAAACGAAATGATCAATTTCTTATTTCATCTATAATTTTTGATTTTTTCTTCAAACCGACCAGCCCTGGTCTGCAAAAGTCCAGCAAAAAATGCGACAAATAATCGGTCAGATTAAAATATACTAGAGTAATACAAAGGCAGATAAATATCGTATATCGATTACTAATCCGATTACATTCGATTTCATGGATGGAGAATTAAAACTACCAACTTTTGAAAAGTTTTGCTGATTGATAGGTAAGAATAATTTTGAGAAATTTCGACACTGATGACATTCTTTAAGAATTACTCATGCAAAGTCATATTACCTCTTTTTTAGCTTGTATTGGGCTTCTCCAGAAAAAAATTGAATGTGGGGGGGGGGGGAGGATATAATATTTTTTAGAAATTTGCAACCCCCCCCCCCCGGGCAGCAGGTCTAACCCCCTTGACAAGCATTAGTTGACCACCTGGAGATTCAAAATAACCCGAGCAAAATTACCCCCCAAAAAACAAATTTTTCACTACAGCCCGGACACTATATCCTCCACCCCCCCCCCATATACGGAGATTTTCTGGAAGAAATGTTTTTCTCTTCCTCTTGCTCCAATCCAATCTTCAATCTACATCTTTGTCAATTCAATGCAAAAAAGCTTTACAAATTAAAACTGATGAGTAAGCAAACAATATCACTCTTATTTAAAAACAAAACCTTTAAGATAAAGAAATTCTTAATACATTTACATAATTTCTTTCATCTGTTAATCTTAACCCTTCGGGGGTATGCTCGTAACATTTAATGTCACTCGGGGGGGGGGGTACTAGGTCTGCAAGGCGACGGGTATGTCCGAGCCAAAAATCGAAAATCGACCCTTAGAGAGAGGAAAAGTTGGAGTTATTGGGACCCTTAGAGAGACTTTTCTCAAAATTTTTGTCGATTCTCACTCGATTTTTGTCCAAATTTAAAAAAAATTACGACCCTTTGAGAGAGGAAATTTTGAATTTCGTGATTTTTGGACCCTTACAGAGACTCAATTTTCTCTTTAATGGCCTTTGTACCCCTTTGAGAGACTTTAGAGGGTGAGAAAAAGGGACCCTTATGGCTTGCACATTCCCGGCACCCATTTTGCCTAAGTACCCCCCCCCCCCGGAATGTCACTTACCTAAGGGTGTCTCTTCCAAAAAGCGTTTATATGATTAAAATATTCCAAATTTCAAAGAGGAAGAGGTCGACATTTTATATCCTTTCCAATAAGAAATTTTAAAAGGTTTATAGACAATTCTATGATAAAGAAAAACCCGAAACAAAAGATATCAATCATGAGAGTTTATCCCTTCCTATGTTATGATCAATAAATCAATTAGGATGAAAGATATATCCTGAAAGTCGACGTCTTATAATAAAACTAGAGACATAATTTTTACAGATATCTTTCATTCGCAACCGATAAAATATGATGATGTACAAAAATTCTATAATGTTCTGGGAACCACTTCCCTAAAAATTTCCTCTCGATTTCTTCGACCCTTTCAAAATTTTTTCAACATGTTTCTTTGAAATATGTACACAAAGATGTCTGGAAGAAAAGTACTCTCTCTTTTTTGTAAGCATAACGTTTATAAGCATACTTAGGCTCAAACCCGGTTAAAAATAAGCATAATGCTAAGCATACCAAGCTGAAATGCAAAAAAAACTTGTGCAGCTTTTCCAAAACGCTGACATTTTAAGCATAAATTAAGGCTGAAAATTAGATTTCGACCCAATTTTCCCGTATGTTTATAAGAAAAAGAATGTATTCGAGTTTGCACACATCTTTCGGAGGGACGCTGGGTTCACAAGGCGATAGAAGGCGATAGCAAATGTGCGCTGCTTCTTCAAAAAAGATATACAGCAAATAGCATATCGCCGGACATTTTAATGTAAAGCCTGATGCTGGACCAATAGAAATTAATTTGTGACAAATTTTTATTAACAACTGTTGCATACTAGGTCACAGTGTGGATGTAAACCACACTGAAACGACCGCCTTCCATCACGCATCTCACGCTCGCGAAAGAGCGTGCGCACATCATTAACGCCTACATGTCATCTTCAGTACATTTTAGATTATTCATTGAAAACAGATTACAATATAGTCATTTTTCATGCGTCGATTATTCATTTCCGAATAAAAGACATTCAGGGAAAAAAAGAGAAACACCTGGGTAATCTAGTTAAAAAACCCGAAAGTAAATGGTAGAAAAAGTAATGAACCAAGGCAAAACGAGATTAGCGTACCACTATGAAAGAAACCGCCTCCGGCGGTCGATAAACTCCCGACAGTAGTAGACCTCTAACAAATATCGTTTGAATTCTCTTAAAACAAAGAAATAGATCTAGCGAAAAAAAATGACGAAAAGAAGGAAGGATGTTAAAGAAAAAAATGGAATAAAATATGGATTCCATTTGTTTGGGGAGGGATGAAAAGAAGAAAAGATTTGGGGCAACCATCTTCATTTAAAATTCTCTTATTAATAATGGTGAAACATCCAGCCCGAAGAAAATCTTCACACCATTTTCAAATCCATATTTCAATGGAAATATGAATCTTTTCCATTCCTTTTTCATATATCACATTTTATTGTTTTTTTTGGTCATGTTTTATGAACATCTTTCCTTTTCACAGGGAAATTTAACTCCTTTTTCTTAAACCCAGAGACAATCTTGTCAAGTTGTGAGCAAGTATTCATGATATTTATTACGTAATGTTTTCAACAGAAACACCCCGGTTTTACCAGTAGTGGCAAAATTTAAACAATTTTTCTATAGCTTAAATGGACTTTTATGGGAATATTCCGTACCCCCTTTTAAAAAAAACCCCCTCCCCCCCTTCCTGGTTGAGGACACGGAACATCCGAAGGGGTGTCCAGAGGCCGCGGCTCCACTTTGAAAGTGATAGGGCCATGATATACTGACGAAGGAGGCGCCACCATGGTTGGCGCCGACGGGCGAAAACTTTTGAATTTTACCCCTTCTAGATCGCCTAAAACAGATTTGTTTCAACGTTATTAGACAAAATTTGGTTTGATTGGTAAATTTTCTTTTTACTTTGAAAAAATGTGGTCGGGCCAAGGCCCGGGTTGCCCCCCGGTGCCGCGGCCCATGGTGTCAGTTTCTTTTTGTGTCGGATTTACGGAGAGTGGAACAAGTTTTTAGGTCGGACTTCCGGAGAGTGGAATAAGTTTCTAAAGGAATAAGTTTCTAAAGTTTCTAAAGTTTATTTGCCACTACTTGCAGAAACCAAGGTGTAGAAAACATCATGCCTATCTACCGTGTAACACTGGTGCCACATATCTGGTGGCTCACTCTACCAATTGAAAAATCAGTCGAGAATCATTCTCAGTGGTGAAGAAATCATCATTTCATTCATGCATTGGAAAACTTCGTTTATCTCACATCATCAATGGGAAAAAACCTTTAAATGAAGGATAGAAATATCATCCGACTAGGATTTCTTAAGTTCTAAATAATATTACTTGAAGACCGCACAACAACTTTATTCCAATCATCAACATTGAAAGTCTACAGGCGAAAAGCCACCAATGTTATTATTATCAAATAAAAGATCAGCGGTATATTAGATATCACAGAAAGATTATTCCATTGATTATGATGAGGCACTTTCTATCATATGAATTCTTAGCTAGCCCTGATAGCAAAATAGAAATAATTTCGTCTAGCCGAACTAAAACTAAAAACCGCCATTAGATAATTTCGGGCACTGCAGTTATCTGTGTTTCCGATTTCATTCTTGATGAGTTAGCAAATGTGTCGGGGCTGTCCTTGTCGACCTTAAAAAGGCATTTGATACTGTCGACAACCAAATTTTGAAAAGGCATTCTGTTATGGTATCAGAGATGCACCTTTCGATTGGTTCCAGTCATATTTGAGTAACAGAAAACAATGCTCTGTAATAGATGGAACTCAATCCTCAATGGCAAAGGAAGAAGCTTATGGGGTACCACAAGGTTCTGTCCTGGGGACAGATATATAAAAGAAAGAGTAAGGGTACTCTTCCTTTTATATATCAACGACATCTTTGACTGTATTGACCAACCCAAAACGTTTTGCCACTTATATGCTGATGACACAATCATTGTTCAAAGTGCTCGCAGCCCTATTTCTTTAAAAACAGGACTGGAACAACAGCTTCAGGATCTCAGTGCCTGGTTTTACAACAACAAGCTGTCAGTCAATATTGATAAAACTAAAGTTATCTTTTTCGGACGAAACAAAAAGGTTAACGAATGCAAGACTCTTCCACCAATTGTTTTTCAAGACGCTAAAATTGAATGTAAAAGTGACGTAAAGTTTGATTCTCTTTCTCGGCAGATAAATCAAGTCTACCCAATGAATAAAGATTTCACCCAATGAATAAAGATTTTCGTCAGCTCTGTGACTATTCTTCTGCACTGATGACTTTTACAGCTATTAATGATCTTACTCCCGAATATATTTGTGAGCGTGTAAATCTCGCTAGAAACATTCACGACCACTATACTAGATTAGTTGCTCAGAATAATTTAGCAGTACGGCAAAACAGAAACAGATTTGAAGCAAAAACCTTCGCAAGCTCTACAATCCATATCTGGAATAATCTACCCAGGGAATGCCGTGATGCTGAATCGATAGTGTCTTTCAAGAGTAGCGCCAGAAAACATTTTTTCACCTAATAGACCTTATCGGGGTTTTTTATTTTTCTAAAAAAGCGATGCATTGTGGGATTGTTTCGAGTGTATTACAATAGAATTCCCTCGAGGAATTCCTAAAAGATTTCTATTGTAATACACTCGAAACAATCCCACAATGTATCGTTTTTTTAGAAAAATATAAAACTCCGATAAGGTCTACTCTTCAAGTATTTATCCAATTTTCCTGTTCCTTTTTGTTACTGTTATTGTTTTGTTTATAGTAGCTCTTCGTGGAAACAATTCTTGAGCTGTCTAAAAACTCAAGGATTTTTCAGTGCCAGCCACTTAAAACATTCGTTATCTACATTTGCATCTACATAAGGAGCATGCCTTTGCTGCAGTAAAACCCCTTTGATGATTGATGAAGGACCCAAAATCTGAAAACCAGAAAAACTCGACTCCATTTAGAATCACTATTGATAAACAAAAATAAAAAGACCTGACTGGCTCTGACTCTTTTCTGTTACACTGCTGGCGAAAAAGCCAGATTACACCTTCACACCAATTCTCATAACTTAATGGCGAAGTGACACAATCATAAACTTAATGTTGATATATTGTTTGTATTTTCATCTCTAAAACATTCTTTGGGTTTTGAGGTGATGTGAAGAATTTTCATGAATTCTCGAAATTTCTAAATCAATCAAAAAACGAACACCAAAACCTTCGCAAGGTAACCCCAGTCGACCAAACTCGTTGCTGAAGCCATCTCCATCGCGTAAAAATCAGAAATATCGGATTCACCAAACATACTTTACCAGGATTCTGGGCTTTATCGTATCTTGTTAACCGGTTACTTTTTCGAAGCGGGCTACACGACTTTTTGCGCAATGCAATTGGTTCTTTTCGCATGACGACGGGCCTACATTGTCCAGAGTTGCCCGTCGTTAGGAAAATTCATTGTGACGTCACTTTTTCAAAGGAAAATGAACAATGCGTTGACATCATTTCTCTCATTTTTTATTTCTGACGTCAGAAATTATAGCAATTTTTTATCTTCTTTCGCTTGTTTTTTCTCTATTTCGCGATTTTTCCTGGATAAGCGCTAAAATCAATCTGAAGGAAACGGTAACAAATACAATAATACCGGTTTTTTTTCGGGCTGTACTGAAAATTGCCCTCGGTCAACGCAACAACCTCGCACTCGGTCGTTACTTGACCTCGGGCAATATTTCTCAGTACAGCCCTCACTAACCGGTCATTATGTTTAATATCAGAATGTATAAAAAAATCATAATATCAAAAAATATATCAGTAAGAGAGTCTCTGAATCTTTCTTCTTAAATCAAGTCTGATATCATATATACGTGTTTTTTTATAAGAGCATCTAAAATTTTTGAAGCCTTGGAATGTTCTTAACTTTTTGGGTTTCAAGCCTAAAAATGTTCTTAAAATGTTCTTATTTTCACCATTTTGTGACCATTTATACCCATTTTCCTAAGAAAACAGGTGTTTTTGAGTCCACAAAGCCTTAAAATCTTCTTTTAACTTGTTCTAAGCATTTTGGCCATCGAAGCCTTATGTTCTTATATAAATTGTTCTGATAAAAAAAACCTGTATTTAAAGAAAACTGTTGAGGTTGGTTCTTATTAAAGTTTGAGACATTTCTCGTTTTTATCATCGTTTTTGTCTATCTAAGAAACTGTGCTTGTGGTTACGGAAAACCTTTTCCTGGTTTCTCGTTTAATGAGGATAAAGTAAAACCAAGGCGACTATGATTATGGCTTATTTTTATGACTATTTTGTCTCCTGGTGCTAGGGCACTTTTCCTTTAAAAACTAAAAAACAATCAATCAGGAAAAACGAAGCGTACAAACATTTTTGACAGGACCAACAAGCAACATGCTGAATGGACCACGGACCTACCTGAGATAGATAGTCAGAAACATGCTGAATGAAGATGAAAATGTTCGAACGAGAAAGAAAAGAAAACAGCATAGCATAGCATAGAGATACGTAAGCTTGAAAAACATGATGAAACTTTGCCTTTAGTGTCATACTTTTGATACGAATGTAGATTATAATTTAAATAATATTTTAATGGTTATTCTGTATGTATATATTTTTCGTGTAAACAATATTTCGACCTGCTTGGTGCAGGTCTTCGTCAGGAAATCCTTCCGAAATGCTGGGTACAGAACAGTGTTCAAGAGTGGTTCAAATCTAAAAACTTTGCTAACTTCTAAGAACAAAAGCCGACTACCACCTAACAGTCACCCTGGTGTGTATATGATAGAATGCGAATGTGGTAAAAGATGTTGGAGAGACCGGGTTAAAGATATCCACACGTGTCAGCCAACACAAAAAGAACGTTGAAGATGAAAAATGGGACATTTCGGGTATAACTAACCATGCTAAAGACTGTACCCAAGGACTTAATTGGAACGAAGCTAGGCTTTTAAAGACTGAAGAGAACAAATTTTATAGAAAAGTGCGAGAAGCATTGGAAATCCAATTCCGTCAGACGGCGCCACATAGTGACCATGGTCTTAATTTAGACGATGGTCAGTATGTGACATCTAGGTTTTGGAAGCCAATGCTCTCGCACATTAGGGAGAAGACACTACATTGACTTTTTTGACGTCAAAAAAGTCAAGGTAGCGCCTTCAACCGTTTGTATTGTTTAGACCTGACGAAGACCTGCACCGAGCAGGTCGAAATATTGTTTACAGTA